>NW_010332080.1:5423-28455 GCF_000700745.2 Antrostomus carolinensis
AAAGGTTTGTAGAGCCTGACCATTATTCTTTCCTGCTACAGCCCTGCACCCCTCCACTGCCACGACACCAGCACCCTGTGAACACTGGCTGGTGCCGTACAGATACACCCGCTGCTTGGGGACATTTGGGCTCCAGCTGTATCAGGCTGGCTCCACTGATTTGTGCTGGCTGGGGATCAGGTGCCAAACGAGAAAAATCTCTCGTTGTGCCTCCCTGGTTATTAGAGATTTCTTAATTGGTTATTAGTGGCAATTCCCATTCATTAAAGAAAGGGCATGAGTAATTTTTATACGTTGCTGGTTTTGCTAGTAATGACGTAAAGTGATTACAAATGAAAGAAATGAGAAGAAAAACGTTATGATCTCTGTAATCACTTTCACTGTTTCCCAGGAATAATTAGTCATCTTCCTTTAGTTTTCTGTGGGAATTTTTCATGTGTCAGGAAAGAAAGAGTGAAATAGTTCTAAAAATAAGAAAATATGATGATAAAATCCTAGACGGCAAGAAGAGATGAAGATGTCTTTAATGCCTAATGGAGCCCTTAGGTGAAGATGTAAGACGTGTCTAAAGCAGAGACTGTGAGATTTTCCTTTTTCCCTCTTACATACTGATGTCAGATGGAAGAAAAGACGTGTGTGGATCTTAGGCAGCCTTCTCTAGTACTTGGGCTGAGCTGGAAAACACTTTGGATGTCACACATCAGCTTACATCTTTGAAGAGACTACTCTAAGTACAGTTTGACTTTGGTGTAAAGTACAAAAGGTTCTGTGCTGGCAGTGAGTAAACAGACATTTGCAGTGTAGCTGTGTAAAAACCTTGAAAGCACAGTGGTGAGGGGAATGTCTGAAATACCTTTCCCAGGTGCTGGAACAGGTCAGCCATAAGCGAGGTAGGCATCTCTGATGTATGAAGGAGTGCCTTGGGCATAGAGTTTTCCTCTTTGTGCTACCAGTGTTCATCTCTAGTGCATAGTAATATGTCCTTTTCTCTCCACTGAGAGCAAGAAACGGGACCCCAGCAAACCATAAGGGACACAAGGATGCCTACCTGTGCAAGCCAGCTCTCCTTGCTTTCAGTGAATGTGCTCCAGCACAGGAGGTTCCTAGCTGGGAAACAAATGGGAATATCCTTCTGGCCAGAAGCTCTTGGACTTTGACGGATGGGGAAACCTGTTTGTAGAAACATCATCTTGTGGCAGGAGTGTGCTGACTTTGATCAAGCTTTACCTGAAAGAAGACCTCCCAGAGCCAGGGGGGACACTCAGATGCAAGGGTGTTGCACAGGGCTAACTTCCCAGGCAGGTGGTGCACCCCTTCCTTTAGGTTGTGGGAGGTGCAAGGTGATAGCCTGATTCATCCCGAGTCAGACCAGGAGCTAGAGCATGGGCCCTTCATGGCCAAGTGGGTATTTTTGGTCCCTGGTTTCTTTTTTATTTGTACCATTTCTCTCCCCTTTCTCCCTGCCATCCTCCAACTGCTCTCTGCCTCCTCCTTCCACCCCAAAAGCACTTAAGTCTTTTTTGAATATAGACACTCTCTTCTAAAGTCTGGCCAGGAGACTTTAGGAGTGCATGATTAGGCAAGGGGAGCTCTGGACTTGAGTCCTACCTCCAGTTTGCAGCGAAGAAACCAGGAAGTTATTGAACAAGCCTGTCCTCCCTTTGCTGAGACAATCCATCCCCTGGGCTCAGCTGCCTGGCTGTGGCAATGCTGGCAACAAAGGCATCTGTGGTGGAGGTGAAGAACTTTATTCACCACTGCCTGGGAAGCAAATAGCCAGAGCTGGTTTCCCCCCTGCAAACAGGAAACTGGAAATCAAGGGCAGTAAAATGCCCACGGTCGTCCTTTTCCCAGGCTCCAGCATTGTGCAAGGAGGCTCTTCTCTGTTGCAGAGCAATTGCCAGGATTGGCCTCTCTGCTGCACGTCCCTGCCCGAAGCAAAGCCCCTTTGAGTCAACGGGAAGTCTTCCTTACGCATTCGGTACTGGAGCATGCAGGCAACCGACCTCACTCCCCACAGCTCCTGCATTTATATTAAACTCTTCCTTGGGATTTTAAGATTACCAAACATACTGTTTCAACAGAACAAGGATTTTCAACATATCCTGCCCAGAGGACTCAAGTTTACTTTCCCATGGGGACTTTTTTCTCGTACCGGGAGAAGCAGCAATCCATTATGTTTGAGTTGGGAAACGTTGCTTAGCCATTCCTGTAGCCCCTCAAATATTTAACGATGTGCAGTCACTCTAAGAGGCATTCTTTTTTTTTTTTCTGATATTCAAAGACTGAACATCAGTTTGTCCCCTGCTTAATTTGTCCCCTCTGGTTTCAGCATTCTGTTTCTTCTCTTGCTTTCAGGATTTTCAGATCTCTGTTTGTATTTGTGGAAAATAGGAAGTTATTAACATTAAACTAAGAGTAAAAATTAAAACAATCTGTGTTGTGAATATTTTGGTCATATGTAAATTTGTGCAGGGGGTTTTCCTATAGATGTCAACACTATCACAGTAAAAGCTACTTGCTTTCTTAAATATACACAAGTGCTCATCAATTTCTATATAAAAAATGCTTTGTTCCTGCTAGACTGCCTTCCATGGAAACTATGCAAGATTTTCATGAAATTACTTTAAATCCTGGACTTAAGTGAACCTTGCAGGTCTTTCCACTCATTTCTTTTTTGTTGTAAATTACTTAATGTTAGAGCTGCTCTGAAGGTTTTCACAGCTTTCCATCCATAGAAAACCTGTTACATCTTCAAACTGGACAGCTTTGCCTGCTTTGTCAATGTCTCTTTTGTTTAGGACTGCTTTGAACTCAGAAAGCCAACTATTCCACTTGTTTTTACCACTTTGAAGGAAAACATTACTAATCCTTACGTTAGTCCTTGCTTTTTGGAAAATATTTTCTAACTTTTTTCTGGCCTCTGACTTATGTATCAAGAGATGAGAAGAATTTTTACATTAATATGCAGAATATTTTTTCAAAGCAAAAGTAATAGTTTTGCATTGTTTTTTTTTAATTTAGTAGTCATCAAAAATACTATTTTCTATGTAATGTCATGAAGACATCATTACATCACAACTTGCATTATGGGAGGGATTATCAACCTATTAGTCTATTAATGAAGCTAAATGAACACATCCTTTTAAACTTCTATTTATCTTTTAATAGATGTATTGATTTAAGGAAGTCAAAACCCTTTCTTCTTCATTTTTCCTTGCCCTCCTTTGCCTTCCCAAATAATCACTAAAACACACTGTGGTTTAACATGCCTATAAATCATACTACTATATGCATAGTAACTAACTGATGTGTTTTTCATATGACTAGGTGTTGCTGGTCTTATGTTTTCAGAAAGGACTGGTGCCACACTTGCCTGGACCCTAGGCAAGATCTCTTCCTCCACATAGCTCGGCATGCGCTTCTACCCCAGTGAATCTTGGAAGACCTTGTATCCATGCCAGCCCTAATTTGAAAATACTCACATCTGTATCATCCTCAACTCTTACGTGCCTCCCTGAGGTAAAATGTAGTGCTCTTTCTTATCTTTTCTCTTATGCCAAATCTGAAACCACAAAAAGTACTGTTTCAGGCTTCAGTGGCTCAGGGAGGGAGGCAGAGCACTGCAGACCAGGGATAGGGCAATGGTTTGGAAGCTGCTCCCTAGGGCAAGAGGTTTCTGCTCCAGGCTGAAACTTTCTGTGGTGTTAAACAGGATATCATATGGCAGAAGTGGAAAATTTCTGTTTTGGCAAAGATAATGATCCTGGTAGGGAAAAGAAGATAGATGAAATAAGAACATTGAGTTCCAAAAATTTGCTGTGCTCTCCTATTTTTTTTTTTTTTTTAGTCTATACATATGATTTTGAAACTTCTTCTCTGTTAATTTGAGGGTGGAGCTGTCTTTAGTCTTTGTTCTATGAAGTGTGCTTGCACCATTTTCTCCCTCCTTCAGTCTCCTAGGCACATTGTGGCTGTAAGCACAGGGGTGCATGTATGTACAGCTGCCTGAATGAAGTGTGTGTGTGTGTGTGTGTGTGTGAGTGGAAAGGGACGGGAGAGTGGGTGGCATTGTGCCCCCAAGGAGAGGATCCTTTGTGCCAGCCAAATCTCCAGGATATACAGACTCTGACCACCCAGACAGAGAAACTCTCTTCCTCACCAACTCAGGATGTGCAACAGCAGCAGCAGCATCCCCGCCATCAGCATGAGAATCCCAGACCACTCATGCTCTGGTCCAGCCAAACCAACCCTTGTCACCTTGTGGCAGGTCAACCCCTCAGCACCTGCATGTGGTCCACCATGCTGTGAGGTGGTGGAGCCACCAGGACACCAGCTCTGCTGCTCCTTCAACCAAGCCTGGCAATTTCACGCTGCTGTGAGCTGTCAAACTTTGAAGAAGACAACTGTAAAGCTCACCCCTCATCTAATCCCTCACATGAGCCACCGTGCATGGGAGCCACCAGTTAACATGTGGCAGAGGAGCTGTGGCAGCTCAGCTTTTTATTCACCAGGCAAAGCAATCCCCCCTGGCAGCTGAACAGGCAGCCCCTCGGGGGACCAATTACTCTGACGTGTGCTGTACAAACTGCGGCAGGCGGCTGCTGGCTCCCTGGGGAGATGCTCCGTAGGACTTCTCAAGCAGGAGCCAGCCTGATCCTCCAGACACAAGTTGTTCCTCATGTCAAAACTGCTGCTAATGACACAATTAACTAACTGGGGACTACTGAGGAGCTCTTAATTAGGTAAACACTGCTTGGTGAAAAACGAGTGCCCGGTTCTGAGCATACTGGTTCATGTCAGGCTGCTGGGAGGTGAAGCCTCCGCCTATGGATGAGGAATCTGCTTGAAGGTCTAATTTAGGTGGTAAAACTGTAACTCAGCTGGGAATTCCCTTTCATACAGAATTTAAAAGAAGTGCTAGAAACAGCTCAATGGCTTGCAGAGATGCCCTAGAAGTATTTAAAATATTTCATTGCGTTTACAGAAAAAGATTACTTCTTTAACCAGAGTAGCAGCACAGAAACTGCTGTCTAATTTTAAGTGAATCAACTGGGAAAATCCCAGAGACAAAACCCAGGGGGAAACTACAAAAGCATTTTGCATTCTTCATAAGATAACAGGCCTGATGCAGTACGTGGCACTCAGAGAACAAACTGAGGATCGTGCAGCCCAAACAACTGCAAACTTCATGGACACCTCATCGCAGGGTATGGAAAAATTAAGACCACCATGGCCATGTATTTCTTTTACCCCTACAGTCTGTTGTTACTTAGTCCTGTGTGTTGAAAGAAGCCCCACAGTATTTAGCTGGTATTGGCTGACTGAAATTTAGACTGCAATTTTAAAAGGAGCCTCAGGGAGCTGAAGTTCAGGTCAATGGGATTTGAGCTTCCAACTCCCAAAGACTTCTCTTGGATGAAATTTTGAATCTTGTCTTTATCTAGGTATTTTCAGGGCCTGTTGCTGCAGTTACTGCACGTGGACCACTCACTGTGAATTCTCTCACTGGAGGCGTGCCTGCTCATAGCTGTGGAACAGCGAGCAGGGAGCAGGATGATGCTGCACAACCACCGTGAAAGGTAAAGTAATGCCCATGTCAGACAGCAGAGCTTACTGATGTTCTGCAAAGAGCTCTGCCATGTAGTGCTAATTAAATGAGAATGTCAGGAGAGCTCTTATCACATGTAAGGGGTCAGCAAACAGTATGTCTGCAATGGGTAAACATGGGTATGGAGGAATTCAAAATCTCTTCTTTCTTAGCACTTTTTACCAGCAAGTTTTACCATGTCTTGCCTAGTCAACTTTTCTTTTCATTAAGCACATAAGGAGATAACTGGAGAATTCAGTTAATCTATCTGTAGTATACAACAGAGCAATTTGCACCAGGCAGCTTTAAAACCTCAGCTGTGACCTCCATTAGGTACAGATATAGTTTTTCAGAAAACACTGTAGATGCGTCTCAGTCAGACCCCAGGATACTTTGTTATTTGTTCTGCATACCCACACAAAATTCATGCTTCTTGGACACAGAAGCAGCACTATCACTTAGGTACCAATGATCTTGATGCAGATCTCAAGTTTTCTCTTAGGAGAGTAGGACCACAGGCATTTTACAAAGGTGCACTAGAGCAGCAGTGTTCCTTCAGCACTATCCTGTATCTAAGAACTCTAATAAATTAGTAGGGAGTTCACCAAATCCTGTAGTGATTATTTATAGCATTATCTGCATGTATAGGAACTTCCTTTCCACCCATGCCAATTAGTCATCGTGCTCTGACAGATATGAAGTTACTAAGTTCCACTCCCAATCTACACATTCTCTTTTAGATTAATTGTCTTTGTATCAGTATAAGAGCTCAATGCTTTTCAAGATGAGACCTGTTAAGTTTCATGATACTTCATGACCATGATAACTCCAGCGGTACTTCTGTCTAATGGAGGAATAGAAAATATTTGTTATATGTTAGTTTTGATTTTCAGTGTTTGCTGATTAGCTCTTGGAGGTAGATATTAACTTCATAACAGGAGATATGTCCACAAGAGATCTGTTCTCTTGATCCCACTATTTCTTTTGTGGACAAACTCTGAAAGAGCATCACCTTCACTATCTGGAAAGAGTACCCCTAGGACAGATATCTCACCACTGAATTCACTGATGAAGACCGAGTCAAGAAAACATAGTAGAAAAATCTTCTCTTTAGTGTCTTTATTAACCTGAGTGTATGCATTCACTTCCCAGGAAACAGCTAGACCCACCATTTTGTTCTTGAGCTTCAACTTTTTAACATGTGGAAAGACATGTCTATGTCGTATGTATTTTTTTAGACTTCGTCCATTTGCTTGCTCTCTTCACCCCCTTGTCTCATTCCTCTCACTTCTATCTTTAGAACTTACCTGTGTTTGTTTATGCTGTTTCTCTCAGCTGCACTAGATTCAGATTTCCCTTTTCTGGTGCATACCAGCACGGTTTGAATAACCTCTTGAACTCTGCCATTTAATCCCGTGTGTGTTTTTTTATTTTTTGTCCATTGCTTCCTTTCCAATTTAGCCACATACCTTCTGTAGCTCTTCTTACGGGTTGTGCAGGGCATGGACTCAGTCCCCCTGCTGAGTCTAAGGATTTTAATTTCCCTGTTTTTAACATTAGGGTCTTTCTCAACCACTTCCTCCATTTTTAGAAATCCCCCTGTCTGAAGTTCACTGTTACCAATGTAGTTTTGGGGTATGACTCTTCCCTTGCTGAGGTAGAATTGAACTATATTGTGGTTACTGTTTTTGATTTATCCAGAACTGCTTGTCAAGTCAAAACAAGCTGTGCCATAGAAACAGTTTTTCTATGCAATAACTTCTTCAGATGCAGAGAATTTCCCCTAATATCAGCTCAGCTTGTGGACAGCTAAAGTCACTGCATCCCATTGTTTTGTTTGACTCAGCTGCCTGATCTTCCTCAATACTGCAAGTTCTCTACTCCACATCATTACTGGGGTAAAACAGCATCATTTTTTTCACAGCTGTCTTGCTGTTTAATAACATATTGGATAGAAAAGTAGCCTTCAAACTTGTTACTCTATCTAGAGTTGGTCTGGTTGGACACTTCCTTGGCAAAAACCAGAAAAGAAATTAATGTAGTGACCACATTGAAAAGAATGTAATGACATTTCATAACTTAATGATCGGAGGGAACAATAGGTTTATGTTCTTTCTTGCTGTTTTCTAACACTGTCTAAGCAGTGTGCTCAGGCAGCTAAGAAGGCAAACAGCATCCTGGCCTGTATCAGAAACAGTGTGGCCAGCAGGAGTAGGGAAGTGATTGTGTCCCTGTACTTGGCACTGGTGAGGCCACAGCTCAAGTACTGTGTTCAGTTTTGGGCCCCTCACTACAAGAAGGACATTGAGTTGCTGGAACACATACAGAGAAGGGCAACCAAGCTGGTGAAGGGTCTGGAGAACAAGACTTATGAGGAGTGGCTGAGGGAACTGGGATTGTTTAGTCTGGAGAAGAGGAGGCTGAGGAGAGATCTTATTGCTCTCTACAGCCACCTGAAAGGAGGTTGTAGTGAGGGGGGTGTTGGTCTCTTCTCCCAAATAACAAGTGATATGACAAGAGGGAATGGCCTTAAGTTGTGCCAGGGGATGCTTAGGTTGGATATTAGGAAAAAAATTTTCACTGCAAGGGTTGTCAAGTATTGGAACAGGCTGCCCAGGGAAGTGGTGGAGTCACCATCCCTGAAGGTATTTAAAGGACGTGTAGATGTGGTACTTGGGGACTTGCTTTAGTGGTGAACTTGGCAATGCTAGGTTTGTGGTTGGACTAGATGATTGTAATGGTCTTTTCCAAGCAAACTATTCTATGATTCTATGATTCTCTAGGTGCAGAAAAGCAAGGAGGGTGAAAGTAAGTGCTTCCCTCATTTGATAATATGGAAAATCTCCTGCAAAAGAGAATAGCTCAACTTAGTTAAGAGTTGGCTGTTGTTAACTAGCCTGTCTTCCTCATTCCTCTCCGACAACAAAGCAAAGCTAAGATGCCAGTGCTGTGCATTGAAAGCTCCCTGCCACAGAGTGAGCTTGTATCCCATACTCCAAATAACTTGCAGCACTGGGGACTCCAACATCAGTACTGGACTGTGGTATCCACAGCACTTCCCAGGATACCTCAACAGAGAACGATATCAGTTCGTCATGCAGAAAATAATAATTTCATTGTAAGCCAGTTGTTGACACATGTAGACTAATCAACAGCAATGCAACATAGATACATGCAATCAGAAAGGCATAGTACACCTGGGCCTGCAGACTGCACCAGCGTTCATTTTCAGTGGCTTCTCTGCTCCAGTCTTGCATGGGAAGAACCTCAGAGCTTCATTAGTGATGGGCTGGTGAGTGCATGTAACAGAACAAGCATTGGCGAACTGGTCACTCAAACCCTAACTGAGCAAAATTCTTCAGGGTGCACCTTGTGGTGGGTCCAGTTCAGTGCCCGGCTGAGGAGGGACCAGCAAATCACTTTGGTCCTCACAGCCCTTCTGGAGCAGTTTTACTCTGGTCTTCAACTGCAAGCTGTGCCTGCTGCCCTGGCTTTCAGTAACTTTCAAGAAGAGTTTCACTGGCAACTGGCAATTTTTCACATCGCAGCTGTACCTATCTGGGCTTGAACAGCTTAAACTATGACATTTTGAGGAGTTTTTCTCAATTTTTTGGAAGAAGAGGGGTTTTTTTTCTCTTTTACATGCACCAAAGGTATTGACTGTGCTATGGCCCTTAAACCAAAACCGCAATTACAATGTTTATTTTTAGGACCCTGGCTTGTGTCACCAATTTAGAGAAGATGTGGTTAAGCTAACCGTCGCTCACTTCTACTGCTTGCAATTCTGTGTTTCACGTTTGTATAAACCCTATTACCAGAACAACAGATTGTTTCTGTTCCAGGACCATAGATAATTGATAATTTGAGAGGAAGTCAATGCAGCTTCAACATTTCAGTTTGTCAGGTCTTTCTCGCTCATTTTATAGAGTGGATATAATAAGGCTCTTCCTTAAAAAAAAATCAAAATAGGTAAAAAGAGCTTTTTAAGATATCACCAAAAGCTTTAGCCCCCTGTCTTGGTAGACACTAACAAATGGCTGTAGAAAGGGTGGCCATGGGAAATAAGGATTGTCACTCCTTAGCCTGACTGTTAAGCTTAGCTTAGCTGCTGTGCATGTTCCCATGGCTCTGAGCATAGAAGATTTTAACTACAAACCAACAGTTGTACCAGGTCTTGCATATATTTTTTTAAATACTGCTGCTGCCTCAGAAGCTGGGCTGTAGACTTTTCCTGCTCTCTATAGCTTGGCCATTGTGAAAGTTTTTCCTGTGGTGGCTCTATTCAGTGCTCTGTCATTTAGTCTTGAGAAAAGTGAACACAGAACTGACCCACTCTGATCTGATAGGGCTCTACACTCATTTTGTTGAGGAGTAAAAGACTTAAAAATCCAGTTTGCTGTGAAAGGATGCATTTAAAAAAACATTACTATTTAAAACATTTTGGACCATGCACAAGTTTTAATGTGGTGCTTCTACATCATTGGAAAAGCCTTTATCACAGCAGCTTTGTCATTAGCTTGACAAGTATGTGGCATCTGATGTCACTTATCAGTGACTGTAATTCTTTCAACGTATCTTACTGCCTCAGACTGTCCATCAGTAAAAGGAGTTGGAAAAGGTGAACCACCCAAGCTGAAGATAGAAAGGGAGGAAGAGTCTCCAAATAGCTCTGGACTTTAATCTATATTCTGGTGCCTAAAGAAAGAGGCTGTTGAGACCCTGCCTTATGGCCACAGGGGAAAGTCCCTGGGAAACTGAAGACAAGGAGATTAACCCCTGCAAACGAAAGGAAGGACTAAGCCATCAGTCACCTTGCTGGGTGTGAGAGTGTACATGGCTCTGCACCACAGGAGAAGCAGACAGGAGGAGCTGGGGCTGACAGACCCACACCTTCCCTTGCACCCCTGAAACTTGGAGAGCAGGGCAGTTAATGGCATTTATTTTGGAAGATGCTTCTCATCTCCTCCTGGCTCATGCCTTGCCAACACAGGAGGTGCAGAGTGGTGGCACAACCCACCTCCTGGTCCTGCATCCTCTGCTCCCCATCTCCATGCAGTTCTTTCCCCTCTGCCCTGCATGGCCATATCAGCAAGCTTGGGCATGGCAAAGGCATGTGCTTGGCTCTGTGCTTACCCCTGTGGATGCTGTGAAGCCAGGGAGAGCTCACTTGTGGACTCCTAATGGTAGCGCTCTGATCCATCATCCAGCACTTCATGAATGGCAGCAACCACTGACAGCAGTTCAATAATAGTAAATATGTCCTACAGTTTAGGACAGTTGGTTACATACTAAGTGAATGGGAAATGGTAAAAGGGTGTTTTTGTGGCATTTGAGAAGGGGGAAAACCAACTACAAGGTATAGATGGTTGTGCAAGTGTGTGGTGACAAGTGACTGAAAGCGTACTACTCAGTAACGTAGAGCATTTCTGCTGAGGACCGAGAATGCAAATGAAGAGGGTTGAGGTGAACCAGCAAAGACTATGTAATACCCAGGATCCAGAAAGTCACTTTAGCAAACAGAAGACAACAATTAACAAGGGCTTTGCTGGAAAGGAATAAGTCAGGAAGGAAACAGTTCTCATTAGGATTAGATAACAGGCAATAAAAATGTAATAGAAACCAAATGAGGGTTAGAAAACTGGAAGAGAATAAAGGTTTTGGGAGAGACACTAAAAACAATCCAGAGAAATTCATCTGCTCTGTTTGGAAAAAGAGATCAAGGATTAGGTAATTTATAAAGCTGTTGAATCATTTGCAGTGAATAATTTTGTGAATACAGCTTCATTTTCTGCACAGCAAAAGTTTGCAAGCAGGTTATGAATTAATTGACATTCATTTGCCAGCTGTTTGCGAATAACATTTGGTGTAGTTTGTTCACATGTATTCTTTGGAAACAACAATCTTTAATCTGCTCTGGCTTTGGTTAACAAAGCAGGTAACTTATTTTGAGTTTTCTCCTTTCCTGACTGATGAGCATCAGTTTTAATTCTGTGTGAATGCTTGAACTAATGACTGAGTCTAGCCACTAATACGGCCCCTTTGGGCACTTAGGGTTCTCCGTGCTTGAGACATCATCCAGGCTGCTCTTGGGGTTACTGCTGGCAGGCTTAATCTCCATACAGATGGTAAATCTTATCATCAGAAGGCATTTCATAGCATTGCTTAATCAGAGGTTCAGAAGTGCATGCTGGTGTTAAATCCATTTCCCCATGAGATGCTCTGAAACTTGCTCAGCATTTCCTGTTGGGATGAGCTGGCACCATTTTTCTCCTGGGCAGTGCCTGGCACATCACAGGGTCTGCTGGGACTTTTAGGTGCCAGCACATTCAGCCAAAGGGAAAAAATAATATAGGCATAGATTTCTGATCACATAGCTGTGTTCTTACACAGACTGAGGAGAAACTCAGTGGCATCTACAAAACGTTTTGTGATCCAGGTCCTCAAGGAGGCTGACTTTTTTTTTTTAATAGGACTGCTTTGTAAAAGGGCAGCACTGCCTAAAGAAAGACCAAGGAGGAACCTCACAAATTTATCCTGTTTATTGGCCAGGAAGATGTTTTTCACTTCTGTGTGTCATAGGGATCTTTTTGGTGGGAGGCATTTGTATTATGGGGCTTTTGGGTGGAAAGAATGGCCTGTCTGCATGGGTCCAGCCTTGTGATGAGGGTCCCTTCGGCTTTATTGGGGAAGCAGTAAAAGTGATTTGGTACAACATCAGGGCACATTCTGACTGAGAAAAAAAAAAAAATCCACAAGTCTCTTTTAGTCAGAGTGATTGCAGAGACTGCTGCTAACTGAAGCAGGTCCAAAGACCTAAGCACACTCATTGTTTTTAAGTTGACTATGCCTCTTTCAGATGTCTCAGAATTTAAATCTAAATTCTTGCCCTGAAATATTTAATTTTAAATGCATGCCACTATTTCTGCTTTACTGCAGTGCCCATCCAATTAGATCTAACTTAAAAAGAAAGAAAGAAAGAAAAAAAAAAGCTCCACATACATTATATTAAATTACTTTCTTGACATATTTAGGAATTAGCAAAAAGTGAGAAGCCTATTTAACAACTTGCAACGTATATGATTTTAACAGCCAAACTTACAATAGCTTTTCTTTCATCTATAAATTAAATGTATAACAAAGCCATAATTAAAGACCTTACTAGCAAAACTTTTCAATGGTGTGTTCTTTGCAATGGACTTTGAAGCACCTTCAATTGGAGCAATGGGAATTCTTCTGGACAATACTACAAGCTGCAGATACAGCTTAGTTAATTACAAGCAGAGCTTTCAGTATTTATTCCTCCTGCCAAAATCCTTATGCATTGCAACAGAGAACTGTTTTTCCCTTGTGCTTGCTTACTAATGCTGCTAGAATGTGAATATAAAACAATACCTGTCTGTCTCTCTTGATCCTAGACACGATTATTAGGCTTTCATGCTAATTTCCCTGTCTATTGAGTTAAGACTGGATTAAGGAGGCAGAATTTCCATATGCAGTTAGGGTTCCCTAAATATTTCAAGGTAATGCTCGGTGACTGAAGGTACAAGCAGCTATTGTTTAAATGCCATGGGGTTCTCCACCACTGCCTCTGCTCACCTCCTCAGAGACAGCACAGTATTGATGGCAATAACAATGGGAATTGCTCTCAGTCTGCCAAAGTGCAGAACAAAGCCCAGAAATACTATCTGCAATGTAGTATTAGCAAGTGTTCCTGGCACACTGCATGCCTGGATCCCTGGTCTAGGGATTCAAACCAGTGTGAAGCCTGTGCAGTGTACCACTGTATGGGAATCTCCCAGACTCCCTCCCCTAATATTTGAATAATCCTTTGCTCAACTTTGCCCTGTTGTTTGGAATTCTGCAATTAAATCCAGAGGATTGTTCAAAGATTCAGGGGCCACTCTAGAAAATAATAGAGACATGGTGCTGGAGTGGTGCTCCTGAAGAAGAGTCCCCTTTCCAGTCCCTTCACATAAAACCTTTCAACACTTGATCACCCTCCATGTGAAGCCTGTTCCTCCTGGAAGGCTGAGCCACCTCAGGCCTCCATGGCTGGAAATCTTCTGTGGTTTCCAAGCTAAATCTTTTTGGCCAATATATTTCCATTTCTCCTTATATCAATGTTATTCTTTGCTAAAATTATGTTCTTTTCCTCCATGGTGTTTACCTCTTCAGGTACTCCCGAAGAGCAGTCATACCCCTATTCTATTATTCGTTTTGCTCACTTCTGACACATTTCTCCCTGAGGGACCTCATGGCTATTCCCCTTTCTCTCCTCCCCAGCACGTGAGGATGTGTATTCATGGCTGCAGTGGAGCCACAGCTTGCAGATTTTGCTATTTGGAAGAAATAAAAAAAGGTCATAGAATCATCATAGAATCATAGAGTGGTTTGGGTTGGAATGGACCTTAAAGAACATCTAGTTCCAACCCCCCTGCCATGAGCAGGGACACCTTCCACTAGATCAGGTTTCTCAAAGCCTCATCCAACCTGGCCTTGAACACTTCCAGGGAGGGGGCATCCACAACTTCCTTGGGCAACCTGTGCCAGTGTCTGACCACCCTCACAGTGAAAAGCTTCTTCCTAATAGCTAATCTAAACCTACCCTCTTTCAGTTTAAAGCCATTTCCTCTTGTTCTGTCATTAACTGCCCTTATGAAAAGTCCCTCCCCAGCTTTCTTGTAGCCCCTTCAGTTATTGGAAGGCCACTATAAGGTCTCCCTGGAGCCTTCTCCTTTCCAGGCTGAACAGCCCCAACTCTCTCAGCCTGTCCTCATAGGAGAGGTGCTCCAGCCCTCGGATCATTCTTGTGGCCCTCCTCGCTCTAACAGGTCCATGTCTTTCTTGTGTTGGGGGCTCCAGAACTGGACACATTACTACAGGTAGGGCCTTATGAGAGCAGAGTAGAGGGGGAGAATCACCTCCCTGAACCTGCTGGCCACGCTTCTCTTGATGCAGCCAGGATACAGTTGGCCTTCTGGCCTGCAAGTGCACATTGCCAGCTCATGCTGAGCTTCTTGTCCACCACCACTCCCAAGTCCTTCTCTCAGAGCTGCTCCACTCTGGATAATTGCTGGGTGGCCAAGCCTTTTCAGGGAAAGGCTGCACTGAAGTTGTCATGAACACAGGCTCGTATTTTTGCCTACACTCAGCCCTGGGGTAGGAACTGTACCCTTCATGCTGCTACTCACCACTCCATCCAACCCTCAGTAAGGTTGCAGAGTAGCCGTGGCACACAGCGTTCCAACATGAGCTTTCCTTCAGCGGCATTTCCACAAGTCCTTGCTCTGGTGTCTTTCACTCTACCTCCCTCTCAGCCCTCTTCTCTGAAGCTGCATTATTTCTCTCCCTATTATTTACTTGTTAGTTTGCTCTCTTCACAAATTACCAGCTTCAGCCAGCCCCAGCTGACCAAAACCATGCTTCCAGGATGTAGTTATGTTGCTAGGGAATCACATGGGTGGGAAATAAACTGAGCATCAGCATTTTGGCTACAATTACAAACAAATTCTGTATCACAGATTAGCTTTGAACTTGATCAGCTGTGCACTCACAGGAGGTGTTTGCAGGGCCAACATGCAGTACAACATGGAGTAGCTCCAGAGGAGGGCCACAAAAATGATCAGAGCGATGGAACACCTCTCCTATGAAGAAGGGCTGAGAGAGTTGGGGTTGTTCAGCCTGGAGAAGAGAAGCCTCTGGGGAGACTTTATTGTGGCCTTTCCATACTTAAAGGGGGGCTATAAGAAAGTTGGGATCAGACTTCTTAGCAAGACCTGTAGTGATAGGACAAGGGGAAATGGTTTTAAACTAAAAGAGGGTAGATTTAGACTGGATATAAGGAAGAGATTTTTTACGCTGAGAATGGTGAAACACTGTCACAGGTTGCCCAGAGAAGTGGTAGAAGCCCCATCCCTGGAGATATTCAAGGTCAAGCTGGATGAGGCTCTGAGCAACCTGATCTGGTTGAAGATGTCCCTGCTCACTGCAGCAGGGTTGGACTAAATGACCTTTAAAGGTCCTTTCCAACTCAAACCATTCTATGATTCTATGTTGAACAGCTACACTGAAAAGCAAAGGATGCAAACAGATAATTTGCCAGTGTCAAACCAGTTAGTGATGAATGTGTAGAAGTTTGGGTTATTGCAGTTCTAGGTATAAAATCCTGTCTGTGTTGATATAGTCTCTCTTGGCCATGTGTAGTAGCACCAAAGCAAGTACTGGCTCAAGAAATGTAAGACTCCACCAAATTGCTCTATTCTTCTGCTTCAGAAATGCTGGGGAGAAGAAGATAGCAGCACCAGCCTTGTGTAATTTTTGCTTCCAAGCGTCCCTCAGCATCCAGCACTCCTGTCCTCATGGCTCCCACTATGACTCCCTCTCCATGGGACAACAGAACCTGCCTGTCACATGCCCAAAGCATACCACCATTGCACCTAACACCACTGCCAAGAGGTGGGCACACAGGGTAGGCTGTGGCATATTTCAGTCAATATGGATAGTAAAAGACAGTGTGGAATACTTTGGTCCTCAATCAGATGAGGCCCCACAGATCCTGGAGGAGTTAATGTTAGTATGCCACCTCTAACCCAGTACTTCTCAGTCTGGCTGCAGTCTGTCCAGTTATGTCCAGCTCCTACATGACCTGGCAGTTTTACACTCCTCCCCATTTTTTCTATTTTAAATAAATTCCCCATAAAACACACTATCAGGTGCTTTCCTGAAGTCCAGATACACGAGATCTGCACTTCCTTACTCTGGAAAATCAGCCATTGTAATAGGAGAAAGATATGAGCCTGAAGTGATGTAACTTTGGCAAATTCTTACTGACTTTTTCAATTCCTTTTCAATTTACTCCTGTCTTTAACTCACCAATAACACATAAAGCTTCAGTTCAGACTCTAAGATCAGATTAACAGACCTGTGGTTACCTGCACTGCTTTTTTGCCTTTCTCAAATACAGGAACTACATTTGCTGTTCCCCAATCCCATGGCCCCAGCCGAGCACAAAAAAGTCATTAAAGGTCTGTGCTGCAGACCTGCAATTTCACATGTGAATCTTTTCAGAGGTAAAGATGGAGGGTGTCCATTTTGCTAGATTTGAAGGCAGAGAGCTGTTTGAGCTCCACTTCCACCTCAGGTATGATCATTTCCAGTTCACCTTCCTTCCACTTCCATTAGTCATCCTGCTTTTGCCACTGCATTTTGCCTCCTCACTGAAATATGAGGGAAAACATTCACTGAGTTTTGAGGCCTACTGCTTACTGTAGTCATGATCTCTAAGCTGCCCTCCCCAAATAGTATCCGCACTTCTTTCTTTGTTCTCTTTTTATTTTTATAGCTGAAGAATGTTAAGTTACTGTTTTTATTCCCTTTAAAAGATCTAAACCAGCTTGATTTTTTGTTGCTTTCATTCTATGCATATACATGCATATACTTCTAACCTCCAAGGTGTACCTTTCCTTGCTGAAGGGTCCCATTTTTTGTTCCATGTAGGCTCTCTAATTATTCCTAATTTTCTTTATTTGAGATGGTCATTTGCACTAGAAGGAGTATTGCCCTTTGCTTCACCATCCCCCCATCCCTTTTGCTTGTATCTATGACTTAAGCAAATTTCAGACTTTGCATGTTGGAGCAGGAGCTGCTCAGTCCAGATGGCTTCAATCACTAGTTCCCTAACTTTGTCAAACTTTTCCCTTTTAAAATCAAGAATCTTATTAAGAGAACTGAATTAATTCCTAATCATTTGTCTGAAGGTAATTTTCTACAATCAGATCTTCCAAAATGTCATCAGTATTGACAAAACTGAGTCAACAATCACTTATAAAGAAATCTGTTGACAATCATACCCAAGAATATATGGATCCTGCTGTGATTAGTCTACCTCCGAGAAGCTGAATTTTCCCTCAAGAACAATTTCTGTCATTACTTGCTTCTAAGAACTCTTCAGAGATCTCAATCCATATCAAAAGTGGTTTTACATCCCTTTCTGCTTTTTTTTTTTTTAACTTGGCTAGTCATTCAGGACTGTAACTCCCTTCCCACCTAGCCTTCATCCATTTTTTCTGTTTACATTTGAAACTCTTCGGGAGTGACTCTGCTGCCTTGTAGAGAGAGCAGTCTTAATTTTGTTTGGTCCCCGGACACCATCATAGTTATTAGTCATGTTTATATAGTGATCCTGTAACATCAGGTTGTTATGACACATTTTATTAATGTGTTGGAATCTCTTTGATGCTCAGAAGGGCTATGAAGCAGAATTATACATCCCCAGCAATGTTTGCAGCAGTGGGGTAAGGCATGTGGGGCTCATATCCCAACGCCGTCTATGTTCTTTGTGGAACATGAGACAGTTGTTATTCTAACCATCGCATACCTCATCCTTTTCATTTAAACCAGTATCAGCACAATGGCTACTGCTAGTCCAAAGTGTTAACAGCTGTGTTAAGTGGCAGCCAACCAATTTCCTGTAACTTGTGGTGAGGTAGCCAGATGCAGAGAATTTCTATATAAAGGCATCTTCTTTTTTTTTTCTCTCTCCTTTTTTTTTTTTTTTTTTTTTTTTTGTGAAGAGGAAATTTTAAAAAGCCCCTATCACATTTGAGTTCAGTTTCCATATCTAGGCTGAGAATAGTGTGAGGGCTAAGAGCAAATGCCGACATGTTGACCTGCCAGAATGGGGTCAAGAGGTGTTATGAGTCGGGAAATGGGGTGACATTTACCCTAGGTCAGCCTCTTGGCTCATCCCAGAAGACCTACACCAGCTTCTCTTGCTTTACTGATCATAGCAAGACACTGCTCGCTTTGTTGCCAAATTGGAGTTTTCTGTCATATATGTGTGCCTCCTGGCTTAAACAATATGGGATCTCTCTGCAGCCTGTGGCCAAATCCTTCCCTCCCTCCCTGCAGAAAGCCACATCAACAGTGGGAGCTGAAGACATCCTTCAGAAAGCCATGTCTCTAAGGCAGGGGGAACTTTCATGACAGGGGAAACGAGTCTCACTGCTGTACAGAGGGCAGGTGGTGTTGCCTCTGCCTCTATTCATCCGCACAGCAGGGCGGGGCAGGGTGAGGTGTTTGGTCTGTAGCTGGTGCCACTGCAACCCCACAGGGCCATAGGGTCTTGAGCCCACCTCTGTGGATGGCATCTTCTCTGCGTGGACCGTGTCATTAAATGGCCTGGGCTGGAGCAGCTGTTTTGGGTCTGGCTAGAGGGGATGGCCACAGGAAATCCCAGCTCAGAAAGACCAGGAGTCTCCCTGGCAAGGCAGGAGTCACTTAGGGGTGGCAGGCAGACCCTGGCACGTGTCACAGTGACTCCTACCACAGTCCAGCTTACCCTGGAGAGATACAGCCAGGGATGGACCCTGGTGCCTTTGAAGGTCAGGCTATCGGATTAAAGCTCAGCAAGACATTCAGTATGTGCTTGGCTGAATAGGCAGGGGACTGGCTGGCACATTGGGGCACAGAAAATGAAGAGGCTCCTGTGCCTGGTGCTATAGAGATTGCTTAGGGTTGAAGCTTCCTGCAGTTGACTTCCCTCCCCAGTGCCCATGTCATTCAAGAAAGGACTTGCTTTATCTCTGTGTATGATGGGTGTGTATACATACATGCACATGTGAAGGACCATCTGAAATCTATCACACGTGGAATAGGAAGGTAGTGAATGATGAACGATATCGTTAAAAGGTTTTATCCACTAATAATCAGATATGTTTGAAATTGTTTGAGACAGCACACCATTACATAAATATTGGGAAG
Source organism: Antrostomus carolinensis (assembly GCF_000700745.2). Lineage (NCBI taxonomy): Eukaryota > Metazoa > Chordata > Aves > Caprimulgiformes > Caprimulgidae > Antrostomus > Antrostomus carolinensis. The sequence goes on from NW_010332080.1 coordinate 24,775, forward strand.
TGGAGAACAGAAATATAGGCAGAAGGCAATGGAAATTTGCTGTGGACTCATGCTCTGACCTCTGCAAACAGCACTATGGGATCTTTAATGCCTAGACATGGTCAGGATCTCTATTTTATGTCTTGTCTGAGAAATTTGCAACAGAGCCCTGTTAAAACCATTCTGGGGGTATTGGTTTTCTCTTGACTCAGAGGGAAGACTGCTGCTTGAATCACTAACAAGGATTTAGCAGCACCTGGGTTTTCATTGGCAATGAACCACCCATGTACTGACCAAGTGGGAGGCTGTTAAAGAACAATTTCTCACCATCTAGGGGAGGAAAAAGGGCATTCACTGTGCCACACAACTGTCTAAAATCTGTGACATAGGAGTGATTTCTTAAAGAAAAATTCCCTTCTTTACTGGGGTGGTGGGGGTGTGTGGGATGTAAGGCAAACTCAGACACCCTTCCCCAAGGGGAAAAGTGGCGTTTCACTGAGTGAGCTGCTTGGACATTCTTTGTGTGCGTATCTGTGTATTTAAATTCAGTCAGACGACATCCCTGAAAATTTCCCTTGAGCAGCTGAAAGCATGAGGCAGTCAGCATGGTGCTGCAAATGTATCATGCAGACATCTGAACTTTGCTGTTTTGGGAAACAGCAGCAGATAATAACTGTATGAACAGCCTCATACTGGGACACTGCCCTGGAGCTCTTGTGGGACCAGAATCCCTTCAAGGAGCTCCAAGCCTTGTAATTACATGACTTTACACACCGCTTGTTGCCTACTTCTTAAGGGCTTGTCACAGTACCTGTGAAATACTCTTCTTAAAAGTGGAGGGTTGGAAGGGCAGCTAAGGGTAACAAAGTCACCCTCCTCAAACCACAGTGAGGGAAATTCCTGATGACTCTGACTGCTCTGTCCTAATTCCCAGTTCATATTTTGTCCCTTTCTGGGCAAGATCCAAAAGCCTGATATGCCTGAGGTAGACATAACAAGGTCCTCCCAAAGCTGGATGTGGTTGAGCACAGCCTTATTTATACAGACCTTAGGATGCGTCTATGCATGCATCTTTAATCCTGTTGTGGCACAGCCACAAATACAATGTCAAATTCTGATTCAGTCAGGAAAGAAATGCTCAACAATCAGGCCACATCTGTTGCCACAGTGGCTGTATAACAGTGTCAAAGGCAGGTCTCCATATCAAAAGGTTTCGGTTCCCACTCATAAGTGATTATGGAAAATGGACTCACTTGTCCACTTCCAATAAATGAGAAACAGTTTTCTTAGAGGCAATATGCTTCCTACACTTGTAGTGCAGTGAAACTGTTGGCTAGTCTACTATTTTTGGCATGCAGCTGTTACACAGAAACATCTGATAGTTTCTTTTCTTCAGGCTCAGTTGCTGCGGTGTCAGGAAACAGCCTTTGGTTTCAGTTCTTTTAAGATGTGAGCAGGTATGGGAGGCCAGTGCGTTGCCTCAGTAACACAGAAAAACATCCTGCAGCCAGAAGAAACTAGAGGTACAGAGGAGGGTAGGCTGATCAGTTCCAAATCCTCATTACAAATATTTGCTGTGATTTTTTTTTTAAGTGCTAAACAGCTAGTTAAAAAAAAAAAAATCACAAATCAGAGTGATATGTGTGTTTCTTTTCCACTGTGAGACTGGGGAATGAGTTCATTGACTTATGAGGCAACATGTTGATGCTTTGGGTAAGAGCAACTTCTCATAAATAAGCAGAAAACTAAAAGTTCATCCAGAGACTAGTAACACAGAAGACTTACTTGCACATTGGCATAGGATAAAGCCGCTCCAAATCTGCAATGCTGTCAAACATAAATGCAGAAGTGAGAAAGTTAAATGAAGGCCTTTGAGTACCTAGGATGGCTTAGGCCAGTGACCAAAGCTTGTATATCAATTTATGATAAAATATAGGAGAACAATATACAGTGTTTTGCAGGAACTATTATTACCCTTACTTGGGACCCCAGAGGAAGAGGGTTAGCTCTCTCTGAGACAAGTTCTACCTGGGCAGGTAATATGCTAAGAAATCCAGGTGCCAGCCATAGAAATCGTGCAGACAGAGACAGGTCTAGGAGCCTGCCCGATATATCTTTCTTCTTTAAATGCTAGCAATAACTGCAACAACTGCAGTGGTATAACCAGTTCCCGCTCCTCCTCACCGTGAGAACAGTGCAGTTCAACCCTTGCTCTGCAGAGTGTATATGGGTTTTTTTGGAGGTTTGGGGTTTTGTGCATTTGTTTTTTTCTAAACCTCAGCTGACAAGAGCTACAGCAATCTGGTTCTGTATCAGGTTTGAAGCCTTTGGCTTCCACAAGCTGTGGCTTACTCTGTGGAGAAAGAAAAGGTGACTATCCTTTCATGTGAGACATATTTATGCTGAAGCTAAGAAAGCTTTTGAGTGAAAAGGTGGCAAAGCTACTTGCCTTGCACAGTGAGGTGACTCAGTCAGTAAGCCAATGTTCACTTGCAGTACCTGGGCTTGGGAGCACCCCAAGTCTTCCTACACTGACCCAACTGAGTATGGTCATTCCCTATTGCCTATGGCAACAAGCCATTACAGGTGCTGTATCTGCTATAATACACTTCCTTGATGTGGGGAAGTGGGCTGAGAGTTTTGGACAACATAGCATTAGCAAAACTGATTTTCACTTTTAGGAACCGTTTGTCACCTTTGTGCACCACTGCAGCTTGTAATGTAGCTCTGGGGCAGCCAGCACAGCATAGCTGGGAGACTGTGAAACCTGCGCAATGCTGGCACGGGGATGAGTCAAGCTGACACATCCCCTGGGCACACAGGTACCATCTGCGCTACAGCTCACTGTGAGCGAGATCTGGATTGAGCCTCATGGACCTGGATCTGTGGGTCAGCTCCAAACAGCTTCAGTGAGAGGCTACTGCTGTTGTGTCTGTGGATGCTTCTGACCATGGCTTGTCAGCTCTGACACAGAATCAGCAATAACAAAGAAGGTTTTCGACAGTTCCCTCTTGTGATCCTGTCTTACAACTTAAAGCAACCAGCCACTGTATTTGTGAAGGTGTTTGGAAAGACTCTGGTTTGTGTTCTACCACATTTTCCCAAAGATCATTTTCTGACCATGCTCCAGGATTAAAAACTGCCTTTGTATTCACCCAGTGTAATTTTTTCCATTCTCTCTGACAGCAAAAAGTGCCTGCTGCTTCTGGGGAAGCCCATGACACCTTGTTTTATTCCCCAAGAGTGAGGTTGGCTAGAAAAGGTCACTGGTGTATCCTTATGTCTGTGGCCTCGGAGATTCGAGAGCCCTGCTTGCGCTTTTCCCTTCATCAGGGGGCAGCTGGATGGGGATGTTGTCATTCCTACCTAGAGCCTCAAACACTCAGATCTGACTAATAAGTAGCTAAGCAAAGCTGTAATTTATGGCTGCCCATGATGATGCAAAAGAGTAGCAGCTCAGTCCCTGGGTAGAGTAGACTTGTGCATGCTGATCTGCTTGTTAAGCTACTAAAGTAACTTTTGTTTTGTCTAGATCTACATCTCAACATATCTTAAGGAAAGGAAATCCAAACCTGGGATATAAACCAGAAAATTTGTCTGATTTAAAAATGCTTCTGCAATGCACTAACTGAGGTAATGCCTACATCCATTTGAAAGACAGCTGGTTTCTTTTTCTTTTTTTTTGTTTCTCTCTCTTTCCCC
>NW_010332080.1:28486-75712 GCF_000700745.2 Antrostomus carolinensis
GAAAAAAGAAAAAGGATAAAGTTTATTCTCTTTGGGCTATCCTGCTTCTGACAGAGGCAAACACTCTCTCCCTACAAACACAGGTAATCCTCTTTGTCTGGATAGTTTATTAGCTGAAGTTTAAATCCTTGATGATGTCACCTACCCAGCTCCATCTAGTGAGTCACATACAGCAGCCAAACATAAGTGCCAGTAGGATATAGGACTCTGCCAAGAACTTCAGACTCCTATGTTACTTGATGAAATAGGAATATAACTTATATACTAGATAATATACTCTGAAACATAAAGGAGATAATTGAGAGCCTATAATTACCTCCTAATTATAGGAACTGAATGCAACAGGAGTTGTTAGTAAAGGGGGAGGGAGGATTGATGCCATGTAGCCAACGACAAGTGGGCTGTTTGAAAATTATTTTCTTCCTAAACTTTTCCATATGTCATGTGGGCATAAGAATATTACTGTAAATCATCAGCCCCCCCCATGCCCTCTTTCAAAAATGAGAAGAAATGCACTGGGCATTGTGTAACTAGTGATGTCATCACAGAAAGCCAACACTTCTATGTTTGAGACCCTGAAAAAAAAGGTAGGGAAGAAAATGGAAAAAATTATGAAGTAAATCAGACAGATGAAGAGACCAAAGGAGCTGGGCAAATCTCTGCAGGACAGATGACTAAGCTTTCCATTTAAAGTCAAACAGCTCTGTTTTGGAACAGCAACAGGTTTTCATTTAAACCTCCCTAAATTTCTTGAACACACTCTGGGCTCCCTACAAGAATGTGGCTACTGTCTGTCTTTGAGACTAGACAGTCAGCCTGCTTTTTCCACTTGGCTACCTTTGCATAGTACATAAAAAACCTTATGTGGCTTCGATAGAAGAACTTGCTCTTGGTCATGCTGGATATCTGGGAATAGGCACTTTGGTGAGAGTATGAAGGGAGGTCTGGACCTCCTAATAAAATTGTAGTGTTTGGGACCTACCCAACAAAACTGGACAAAATGTGCCTTTAAATTTGAAAAAAATTGAGTTTTCCAAAGAGTTTCAGCTCTGCTCCTGAAGAAACCAGTGAGACCAGTGTTGGGCTGTGCTTTGAGGGCAGCATCTGACTCCCAGTGTCCACAGGTAAGTGTTTCAAGGGAGGATCTCTCATACAGGATGTGCTTGATGGGCCTTTTTGGCTGGGCAGGTGCAAAGGATTTTTCAGTTCCTCATGGCTGTGAATCTTCACTGCACCAACAGTTGTGGAAAGTGATGATAAAAGAGAAGGAAAAAGTAAAATTCTCAGTACAGGAATATTGAAGAAAATATTGAAATTTAAAATTAAGGAGGAGGGAACCTACAATTAATATGTCCCTTCCTGAACCCTCTGAACTCCTACCCCTTTCTTCCCTGCAGGCATTTCCTTCTCTTTCCTCCTTGCCAGCCATCTCGCTTCTGTCCCAGGAGTTGCTGAAATGTGGCCTTATATTTAGTTCCAAATTTGAAAATGAAGGGGCTGGGGGGTACCCTCTTCTGGTGGCAAAAAAGCCAAATATACAAGGGTGACCACATTCAAGAGCCCGATGAGCTGACAGGGAGGAGTGGGGTGGTGCGAGGGGAAAGACCAGTGTAAGCCATCAGTAGTCTCTGGGAAAGGTCCCACTGGAAGCAGGAGTCAGCCACTGAGTCAAAGGGGAGGATTTACCCAGCTGTTTTGGACTGATTATCCTTTGCCTTTTCACATTTTTTTGAAATATATTGTTGGATTTCTGTCTTTATTTTTTTTTTTTTTGAGTCAGCTGCTGGCAGCTCAGGGCTGCTGACTTTACTGTTGAGAAATAGGAGTCCAGAAACCAGTTGGAGGGGTCGTTGTAGAGGAGAAACACTTGCAGGTGGTGCAGACTCCCAGTGCCTGCATTGCAGAGCCTTTGTGGTTAGGTTTACGGCTGTTGTCGGCTGAGCTGCGCTGTGCAGTAAACTATGATTTGAAAGAAGTAACCTCAAAGCTGCTTTGTAAATCAGAACCACGGAGTAAGAGCTGGGCAGGGAGCTGTGTGAGGGAATGAGGTAGAGGTGCAGTTGCATGGCAGCCCTGAGCAGCTGAATTGATGCTCTTCTGCTATAATCTTTAGCCACATTTTCAAGGCAGAGAGCAAGGGCAAGGGAAAGAATAAAAAAACACTCTTCCCCCTAATAAGTAAGTAAACCAGGAAATTCATTGCCATAATTTATTCAAAAATTATTTCAAAGAAGGCTTTCATAGGCTCATAGAAGATAAATCTGATCAGATTCATGGTAGCTAAAGCAATGGTCTAGAATGGCTCAGAAAGTTCCCACACACAGGAACCTGGGGGAGGTACCACATCTGACATGTGTCCAAGCATTTACTCCTGGTCATGTTGGTGACAGGTTAGCAGGTAGACAGTCCTTAGGTTTGATCCAATGCAGCTTACAATGTGCCCACTGTATCAGGAATGGAGGAGGTCAATGCATCCAAGATGGTGTCATTAAATTCAACTTGTCTAAGGGCATGGAGGAAGGAGTTACAGAGGATGAAGGAGGGAAAAACAAGAAAATTGCACCCTAGTTCTCAGAAAAGACAAGCTCCTGTTCTCCACAGGGTCTGATGCATACCAACCCCGACTCAGAGGTTACTGTGATTTTCTCCACTGTCCCTGAGAGGTTTGAGATGAAGCAGATGGAAGAAAATGACTGTGAGGTAGCCTCAGCAGATGAGAGGTGGAAGGCATGGGTGTGTGCCACTTAGTATGAGGATGTCTCACAGATGTTTCTGCAGGCCCCTCTGCAGTCATTCTTTCCCTCAGTGACTTGACTCCCACACTTCAGTTTCTTGTAGATGTGTTCTCCTTATGAGACTGGTGGCTACACCAGATTTGCCTGCAAACTCTGTGAACCCAGAAGCCCTCCTTAACGGCCCCATCTCAGTCTTCCTGCTTATGGTTACTGATCTACTTAATGAGAAAATAAAATACTCCTGTCTTGTAAGAAGACATTTTACTCCTGTCCTGTACAAGCCATTTTACTCCTTGTCCTAAGGAGAACACAGCAGCTTACATGGTGAAGAGGAGCATGAGTCCCTCCACACTCTTTAGGGCTGATAGTTGCCCTTGTCCCCATCCACCAGCCATTAGAGAGGTGGTCAGTGGGGAGGGAAAGCAGTTTCTTACACAAAGCATGCACCAAGTGAATAATGGGAGAAGTGGGTGTTGTGAATGCTGTCACCCCAGACTGTGGAGAGACATACTCACATAAAAAGTTATAAAACTAAATGGTGGCTGATCAGCACAGTTTCACAGGAGGGGATGCAGGAGCAGAGCTCCCTTTCTCCTGTTATCCGGGACTGATGAGTGATGGCCAAAGGGTGCTGCATTGCTGCAGGGGAAGGGGAGAGCAATGGTTAGGTGGGCTCATGGAGAACACACAGCCCAAATGCCCTCTTCTCCTGTGTTCCCCTCCAGTCACTGCCTCCTACATTCCATGGCAGGACAAGATGCGGCCGCAGGTCTCCCCCATCTCTTTCTCACTGAGGCAAGGAAGAGCCTCATCTCCCCACCGCTGCCAAGGCAGTTGTGGTCCACAATGAGGGCAGCAGCATCACTCACCACTCTCCGGCCTTGAGCAGTGACATGGCTTTCGTGTCAGGCAGCAAAGCAGGGGAGCCAGCAATATGCTGCAATAACATGGATGGCTCACTCCCACCTCATCAAGAAAATGGCAAGTGTGCAAGAGGTGCCTTTGGGTGCCTGGAAAGGGGGAGTTTGCATCGAGTGCTGCATCTGGTAGCACTAAATGAGTCTCAGAGTGGAGGGTTGTCTCATAGGGCCGGGCAAATGATGGGAAACCTGCTCTTGAGAGATCCCACCTATTTCCTCTTTAAAAAAATTCACCTCATTTCAAGCTTTCACGCAGAAAGAAATGCTCTGAAACAGTGTTGGGGGGAAACTAGATGATAGGCCTTCTGCCATCTTCAGTTAGGACCATGCCTTAAAAAAAAATTAAGAAAAAGATAAAAAGATAAAAAGTCATTAAAGACTTGCAGGCTCCCAAATGAAAGAAGCCTGAATGCTACCTGCTTCCCATGCACCCAGCACCCAGCACTGCTGCTGCAGCATGCTGCAGGGAACAGCTGCATCCAGGCAACATCCCAGTGTCTGGGAACTGTCAGTGTAAAAAGATTATTGTTTATCCTTTGACATACAGAGCCATTACCTACCTAAGCAGCCTTGGTTTCATATTGGGCATTATGCTTAATCCTATTTTTCTAAGAGAAATAGGATTATTCTCTGAGAGTTCATCATTATTAACTTCATTGAACAAATTACTGAGACAAAAGGTACATAGTGATTTCTAGTCCCTTGGTATTAGGTGGGGGCAGCTGACTGGAATTTGTTGTTTTCTGCAGGAATTCCTCTGATGGTGTTGGTCCTTCTCTCAGCAAGTGAACGTGTCTCACGTCTGTTGATCAGGTTGGTATTTTTTCTTTTGGGACCATAAATTCCTATTGGTGTGTTTCCAGCTATTTATTGGGTTTTTTGGGAACCACCGTTCTGAAAAGCTGTTTACATGTGTATTTCTCCTCGCTTGGCCCCGACCACCCATGCTCGAAGGAACTTTGCTTCAAGCTTTTCCATTTTTAATTTCTTTCTTTTGAGTTCTACTATTTTTGTTTCATTTCCAGCCAACTTACATCTCGAGCAAGTTTAAAAGGCCTTTTTTTCTTTTGTGATTTTGATTACAGCAATCTTTATTTTTCCAGCATCTCAGCCTAAATTTAGAGATTCTGATGCCAAAGATAATGATGGTATTCCCTTTGATATTGAATCATCTGGTGCTGCAGCACCAAATAATTGAAATTCTCTCTAGCTCTCGAACTTCTTCTGTGAAGGAACACTCTTTTCTTTTCTGAACATACCGCTAAATCTAGAACGCTTGTTATGCTTTGTTTTAGCATTATACATTGGGCTTGGCTTGATTTTCCTAGGGCTATATCATTATAAGAATTAGATTCACCTTGCAGGAGAACTATTAAAGACTCAGATTTACTGAGGTTCCTAATAAAGTGACATGCTAATTCTGTGGAGGGAATGGGAGCAATTGGGAGTTCTCAGAGAGCTTCTCCTGAGACACTGAACATGTCGTTCCCAGACTGCAGGTATCAGCTGTCCACACCTGATCCTTTGCATGTACCCCTGAATGGGTGGTGGCATCCAATTCTGCTTCACACACAGCATAGGTGAGCTTAGACCTGTGGCCATTTCAAAAAACTTGTGTCTGGTGAGGAGTACATCAGGGACAGGTATCTGCTCAGACCAGGCAAGGTGAAGGTGTCTTCCCCATGTGGTTCCTCCATCAGGCATTAAGGTGAACCATAAACGTTGATTTCAAGATCTCCTGTGCAAGGAACATCTCTTTGATCCAGGCTTGTACAACCCCTTGGACCGAGAGGATCCTGCCCATTAACTGGAACTGCAAGCTGTTACAGCAATAGAAATAACAAATCATGAATAATCATAATTATGATGGGAAGAGTGGTGAGTTCATATTCCTCACATGAATATCTCATCCCATGGAAGTCGGTGGCACATTTCCCATTCACTTCAGCAGGGCTGGGATGAGGCCTTTCCTTTCTGGCTGTATGTTGCTTTGCAAATGGAAAAATATTTGAAGTTCTGTGTTTTGGTGCCTCAGACTCTGCTTCCTTTCCGCTTTAAGAACACTTCACTCCAGCCAAAACTTTCCTTTGTCTCATAGCCTCAGGGAAAAAAAAAAAAAAAAAAAAAAAAAGGAAAAAAGAAAACTTTTCTCCAAATAAGAACATGAGCAACAGAAGTGTTAAGAGAAAGGATACACTTATGATTCAAAAGAAAAGAAAAAGAAAACTTTTACCACTGTCTAGATGTCCCAGTCATGGCCAAAAGAAAGCAGCCACCTTTGCCAGCAAAATCCTAAGCAAAAGAAATAAAAGATACCCACCTGGTGCCCCTGGACATACGAAGTATCCGGCTTTGCTGCTGTTCTGCTCCCCTTCTGCTTCCAGTGCAACAGCTGACAAATTTGTCCTGCCTTGTAGGCATAACACTTCAAGTTCAGGGAAAATCCAGGTGCCGCAGTGAATTCTGGAAGTCCTGCAAAGGGAGGAGAGCAGCATGAAAGTAAACACAGCTATGTTAGGAGGCTTCCTTCTAGGATAAAAATAGATGGACACACACACAGGAACTGAAAATCCCTCACTTCTGTTTGCTTTTTCTCTTTGACTTCTTTTTATTCTCTCTCACCTTGCTAATCCCTTCTCCTATCCCAAATTAATAGTTTTGTTTCCCATAGTTCAGCTCTCTTTCAAGGCAAGATATTTTGGGCTTAAAAAGAAAAAAAAAAAAAAAAAAAAAAGAGTTATTTTCCAGTGCATAAAACAGCAAACTCCCTTAACGAAAAACTGAATGTTTAATTTTGCAGTGGAAGCCTTGCAAAATCAGGTTTTCATTTCCGCTGACTTCTTTGAGTGGAAAACTGCATAAACATGAATACATATGGTGAGCGCATGTACACACACACACATATATATACAAACTGGTTCCTCAGCTGCTGAATACTTGCAGCTTGAAACTGCAGCTTAAGAAGTTAAGTTCTGCCAACATGGATTTTAAATCATGAGATATCACAGGAAGATAAATACTCCTTTGGCATTGTTCCTTTCAGTTCAACCAGTTACATGCTCTCTGCTCTTTAACTAGTAGCTCTGAATATTATTTTGCTTTTAAAAGTGTAACTCTGAATGTCAGGAGGATGAACCCTTGGCTCCCTTAAAAGAGATAGTAAAAAGAAGAAAGTGACACTTATGGCACTGGAGGAACAGGCGGAGAGGGATAAGGTGAGTGGGTGAGGCTGCCTTCCTGCATGCACAGCAAACTTTCACACTTACGTTTCCTAGAAGTCAAACAGCACCTATTTTTTAATTTTTTTAATTTTTTTTTTTTTTAAAAAAGCTCAAACTCAAAGTAATTGGGGAACTGTTTTTACCAGGAATTGGAAGCTGGGGAGCTGGCTGCGTGCAGCCTGCCTGCAACACCCACCCAGCCCAGCTGCAGCCCATCTAACACAAACATCGCAGCAGTGGCCGTTTGCCCAGAAACAGCATCGGTCGCTGGAGCCCTCCAACAGAAGGAAGCTGGAGGAAGCCCCGGCCCCCCACCACAGCCACCCAGAAATCAGTTCAGGAGGGGAGAGGGGTGATTGGCAGCTCCCAACAGGGAGAAGAGCAGTGCTCATGAACATCGCTGTTATTTTCTTAGGTGAAGAGGCTATCCTCCGCTTCCTGTGATCAAAAAGGGTTGTTAACAGTTCCTGTTAAAAGCCGGCACTCGCAGACTATAACTTTACACATGGGCTGCATTAGAAACAGGAAAGATTATTTTTTCCTCAGTGTTAAGAATGCCAAAAGCTTTACATTAACCTTCAGTGTTGGGATTTTACATTTGCCTTGGTAGCTTTCATGGAGCAGTCTGGTTTGGTAGGGAATTGAAAGCACAAGTGAATCTTAAAGGAAATCAAACTTATGGCTCCCACCTCTATACTGGAGTAATAAGGTTGATGGAGCTATGGACACCCCTACAGATTTAATTTCTTATTTGCTTTTTTTGCAACCCAATATTATCATTGTAACCCACTTGTAAAAAGGTCTATATGAGGTCTCCCAGGTATGGAAATACCTGCAAGAAGTCATGCCAACCATTAGGTAGGACCGTAAAACCACAGTCTGAAGGTGTTTATTGAGTCTTCAAAATGCTGAGAAAATCAAAATTCAGGGATGGATCCATGAGACTTCAAACAGGAATTAAGCAAAGTATTTAAGAACCACTACAGATGCCTTCAAACTCATAGAGTTAAGCCTGGCACTTCTCTTTGACTAACAGGTCCGCACTAGTTCCGTCTTTAGGCTTTGTCAACATTGTCTGCATCCCAAGAAGTGAGTCTGTGTGACAAGATCACACACATAGTAAGGAACAAATTATTTTTTCATACAAAATGAGCCCCAAATCTGCCAGATTTAAGGTGGCTTTGCCCAGTGACATTAGATGTGGGGGTAAGCTGTGACAGTTTCAGCTTAAGGGCCTTTGAAAAGTGTGATATGCCATTGTGCTTCAGTGGAATAATGAAGCCTTCCTTTCATTTCCACATCAGATACTGTTGCTGTCTCACCAAGCAAGCAGACATCAAGACAGTACCAACCTCTGGAAGGGTGGACAACTCTAGATGATGTCAAAACAGTGACAGGTTTCACTGGAAACCCTTTCTGGTTCACTGATAATTTGAGTCAAGTGACATTTGTTCATCCCCCAAAACCCCAGGCCGGCTGAGACTGCAGTTTGTAGAGGACCTTTGCAGTTTTCTTGGTCAGGCTTGTGTGCTGCAAACAGTCATAGAGAACCTCAATCCACTATACGTAAACAGGGATAGAGCAGTTTTAAAGAAGCTTTTGTTGCTCTACAAGCAGCTGTCAACCATGGAAGTGTTTTTTTCTTCCCAGGGTTCATCTGGAGATGCATTCCTGGGAGATGCAACTCACCCCTCAGAGATGTGGCCTGCTGTCAGGGACATGCACTTGGCTTCTGCCATCTGGGCAGCAGCAGCCACTCTGTGCCGTGTTGGCGACAGCTCTCCGGTGGAGACAGTGAGTCTGGGAGCATTTTTCTTTAGAATGGCATAGTTTGGCCATGATTCCTCATATAGACACAGCTCCTCACTGAGGCCCCATTCTCACAAATATTTATGCCCATGAGTAATTTCAAGAGCATTAGTAATGAGTTCAGTGGGATGACTCCTGGGTTCACAGCAGGCACTGAGGAAGCAATCCTTTTGCAAGAGTGGTTTACATACATGCTCAAATGTCTTTTGCAGTAAGGATGGACTTAAGTATGTGCTTAAGTGCTTTTGGAAGTGAAGGATGAGAATTTCCCCACTGGCTGGGTTCCTTCTTATTTGCTGTCTATTGACAGATATTTTGTGAGGGTTGCCCAGACTTTTCGTGTAAAATTAATGGTTAAATGATTTGATTTCTGATTATATTTGCAGTTCTTCCTCCCTCTAAATATAATAAAAGCCATTACAGCCATTATTCTCTTTTACATTTGTTGCATATAAAAATACATTCCAGTGCTGAGACCTGAAAGATCAACTTTTTCCTAAAGCACATTTTGTCTGACTTATAAAAGTTTTATGAGTTATAAAACCCCTGAAACAATAAGTTTCTGATGGAAATGATGACTAGAGCAAAACTAACAGGTGTTGATCTAATACTCCTAAAATCAGGGAATGTGGAAATCTAGTTCAGCTAAAAATATGCACGTTTTTATTTCTTCATATTACATGTTTAATACCTCGGTTCTTCAGGCTGAAGAGCAGCAGGAGATCATAGGAATCCTGGGTGAGTTTTTGCTTCAGCTTGTGAACTCTTAGCAGGCAATGTGTTTGCACTTAGGAGTGAGCAGCTTCCTAGAGAGCTAGCACCACATCCTCAGCTGGTGTAAACTGGCGTAGCCCTAAAGAAGTTGAGGGAGCTGATTTAATAATAGTTAAACACAATAAGTCACATCTCTGTTTTGAATTGTGTAATTCAGAGTAGCTTAATGTGAGTTTATTGATGTGGCGATCTTTACAAGTATTGTCAGGATATAGGAAAAAAAAAGGCCAATCCCCTCAGTTAACCTGTTTAGGCTGGATTTTCCCATCTGGTCTTTGATCCCCAGGATCCATAAGTTAGTGATGACTGTGTTTACTGCATGGGCACATGGTCAACTAATGATGCTAGCCCCAGGCCTAGACAACACCTCTGTATGATGGTAGCTGCCTCTTTACTAAACCCATTCCCCCCAATCCTGCACACACGATGGATTTGAAGCCCATCCTGACTGATCCCCACAAAGCGCAGGCATACAAGTGAGGCGCCTGAAGTTGGCCAGCATGAGCATCCCTGCTGTGCTCCTCGCCTAGGCTTCATCTTCCTTGGCAGGGGACACCGTATGTCATTATCACTTCTTTCACATTTCTTTCCTTGTCTTCACCCTCCTGGCTCATAAACTACAGGAAACTGCCCCAGCTGAGTTATTTTAAAACATGCATTTGTGATATAAATATAGGTTTATGTATATAAAAACATCCTTTTCTTGGCCTGAGCAGAAATAGGAGTTCAGATTCTGCTGCCACCACAGTACAGCTGCCCAGGGAAGTGATGTGGTATTAGCCAATGCAGCTCGCCTTCCATGAAGGCTTCTCACCATGCCTTGTTTCCCAGCCTGCTAATGAGGACCTTGTACACTTGTGTTCCATTAGAGGTGCCAATAAGCACTTTCCCAAAAGGCCAGCCTTGCTGATTGTTGTACGCTCTTCACAGGGAAGAGTATAAATACAATAATGAACTACAAATAAATATCATGAGCTGGGAACTGATCATGTCTTTGATTTCTTTCCTGGCTGAACGCATCCAGCTGTGACGTCCGCTTTTTCACTCCATCTCCAGAGTGTGACTCAGCAGTGCCCCAAGAGATTACTGCTGAGCCCAAATCCTCCCTTTGCTGCATTAACTGTTTGTTCCCAACTGTTTGCTATGGAAATTAGTTCAAAGAATTGATGATTGATGATTCAGTGCTATGTAGGGAATCCCCTTGAACCCCCTATGGATTGACTCATCCCGCTGCTCATCAGGTCCACCTGCTCAGAGCATAACTGTGGTGTAAATCCACACTCCCTTACGTGGCTGAGGATCCCAGCTGGGGTGGCACATGCTGCCTGCTGGCAGTGTGGAAGTGGGTTGTTTGTTGACTTTGGTTTTGTGTCTCATGACATTGCCCGCTTCTGAGCAGTTCTAAATTCATGTTAAGCTAAGACATATCTGAACTGCTTCAGCTATCAGTAAGGTGGCACAGATGACGACTCTCATCAGTGAGTTTTACACGTGTGTGTGTGTATGTAACTGAAATATCCTCACCAATGAAATCAAACAGAACAGCTGTGTTGTGATTCAAATATCCTTGTATTCCTCCTGAGTAAGAGAGGGAGAATCAGTTGTTGAAGCTGAAGTCAAACTAGAAAGGATGTGGTAGATGGCTGAGAAACCAGAAAGTCAGATATCGCTGCTGCCAGCAGGCGCACTTACAGAGTCTAGTCCTCTCAAAGGCTGTGCTGTGAGAAACATTTTTTTTCCCCTTTATACTTCTCAACGATATTGATTTATTCGTGTTCACATGGTCCTTTGGTGACAGTCCCTGGAGTTCCTGTACCAGTCGAGGACTATCACAATGTAGTTAGAGGATAACCATGCTTGGAAATTGTAGTGAACACAGTTAATCAGGTCCCTGCAAGAAAATGAAGTGATTCAAAGCACAAGGCTAGACTCTTTACAGCAAATGCTCCTTTCTCCTCTCAGAGCCCCAGGAAAGGGCCATAAGATTGTGGCTACTGAGTCAGAGAGTAATGTGTCTGATTGTAAAATGACACAGTAAGCAAAGACCAAAAAGAACAGACAGTGGAGTGGAGAGACAGTTGCTGAGATGGAGCAACAAGAGAGCTTTCTACAGGACTGTCTCATTAATGTGTGTATGGAGTTTGCCTTGAATTGCAAGTAGACATCTCTCAGTCATAGCACTGAGAGACTCATCTGGGGACAATTTGTGCAAGTGTGAGGTTGTGATCCCAAAAGAGCAAGGCTGGGGGTGCTGGAAGAGTGAGGAAAAGGAGAAAGAAATATATCCAAATCTCTTGGATGGAAGACAGTTTATGGATGAGTCAGTTTGGCAGGTATAATTCAGAAATACATGGTAGCACCATGATCCATCCAACTTTCAAAAAACGAGATCCCAGTCCTAGCAGAGCATGTAAATAATCACTCTTACAGCAAATGTGGAGCCTGCCAGGTGTTTAATCTCTAGTTTTCCCCAAAAGTATCCTTCAGAGACCTGAAAACATGAGGCTTAATCTGTTGTGTGGAAGTGAGTGTGAGTCTTCCCAGGGTCCTGCCCAGGAACAGACATACCAGAGGTCTCTAAGTGTCAGAGAAGACTGGTGGCTCATAGATACACATTGAAGGCTTTTCCTTTCCTGCTTACAGGGATGTTGCACCCTTGACAGAAATGAAGATATGTTCCTGGGGTTCATCGGGATGAGGCTGGGTTCCTTGTGCGGACCAGCAATGAGTGATGCACTGGCATCTCACAACCTGGATTTAACACCTCCAAACAGCCAAGAAATGTTGACTGCTGGTCCTCAGTTGTGCCTGGTGTAGCCATTGCTTTTGTGTCTTTTTGGAACATTTATTCTGTCAGTAGATTCATCTCTTGCCTGTGACTTCTCAGAAAATGCATCTTCCCTGGGAGCTTTTTGAGGATCTAAGGAAAATTATAGGAAAATAGAAGATCCATTGAAATTGATAAGCATTTACTTTTAATGCTAGGACAGGATACTAGGAGTTGAAATCCAATTTGTCCTCACTGAGATCTCAAGCTGATTGAATAATTGAAAAAGTTAGTAGCTTAGAGTGTGAGTGAATTTTGGCTTCAGTCTAATACTGAGAGTAAATGAGGAAAATGCTCCAGTCGACTTCAGTTAGGCCAGTGCTGGGCAGCTTTGAAAATCTCACATGAAGGTCTGTGGGGCAGGAACTCTGTTGTGCTTTGATTTGGTGCCTTCCCAGCATTGCTGTGACATTGCTTGAATGCACTCAGTGTTGCACAATGTGTTTTTACATATCTTTGGCAGTCTCTCTTTCCAAAAGCTTGGCTATTGAAGGGTAGAGGAGGAAGGCACTCAGATGTTCAAAGCAGGGACCATATCTCCTTTTGTCCCGGTCTTTAACCTCAGTTAAAACCAGTTAATTGTTGCCATAACCCAGCTAATGAAATCTAAGAATTTTGTTTCTTTTTCATGACACATTTAAATTAACAAATAAACCAAACTTGGTAACCCATGGCAATCTCCACGAGATAGGACAAGTAGCAAAGTAGTAGGTATTGCTGCAGCATCAGCAGGACTTAGACATCCCCTCCTGCCCATATAGCTCTAGGGAGCTCTGGGCTAATCATGAGGGCTGTGTAAGTTTTTAAAGACAACTACAAGACTTTAAAGTCAAGTAAAGATTTCCCACTCCTACCAAGCTGCAAAAGCTAAATATATCCTTCCTGTTTACTCTCTGTATGATTTTAGACTAATCTCCAGTCTATAAAACAAAATGCATCTCCGGCGTCTCAGCTCAAGAAGGAGCAGTACAGCCTTGATTAGTAATACAGCATCGTCTGACAGTCTACCCCTGCCAAAGCTGGCAACAAAATGTTTCAGGCAAGTTCAGGGGACAGCTGGTGATGTCTGGATCAAATCAGTTCTGTGGTTTAGTTCAAACTTAAGGGATAAGGCATAAGCTAATGTTCTTTCTCTCTCCTTTTTAGGTAAGCATTTCCATTTGTAATGAGCCATCAGTTTTGGAAGCTGCAGACTGGATTCAGAGAGAGAATCTATGGAGTGTCTAGGACAAGTTTGGCTTTGACAAAGACTTACTTTCTGGCTTCTCAATTCATGGCAGAGTGATAGCTGGTTTCAGAGATCTCATATTTAACTTTCTTGGTTATCTTAATCGATGATTTTTTTTTCCTGAGTCTTTCTGTTGATAGCAAAAACCTGTTATACTCCAGTGAGATTCTCTACATCCCACTCACAATGCCGAATTACACTAAGTAATCATGGATGCTCTGGTTTATTCTCTACCCAAAAGAGGCATCTTATGGAAGGAAAGGGTCACAGGATGATGATCTCTTTTTGTCAGCAGATGTGAGGAATGTGAAAAAAAACCTCTTAATAGCCAGTCCAAAAATTACCAGAGGCACTATTTTGCAAGACAGGGTGTACAACCTAGTAAATCCAAAACTCTCTAATGTAACATATCTATTCCTTTCCTACCTCTCTTTTGTCTCAGTGAATAAGGTCAATTTTGTATTTAAAAAACACTATCAAAGATTTAATGATTGTACCATTGGCTATAGTTCAAACAATACAGGCAGGAAAGAATGTACAGCTGTCAAGTGTAAACAGAAATGGGTACAGCTCAGAAGTGCTTCAGACAAATCACTGTATGTCATCGGCTGGTTTTAATTAAGAGCAGACCAAATATTGTCTTCCTTCCCCCTCCCTCCTTCTTCTCCCCCTTTTTCTTCCCCCCCCACTTCAGCAACTTAAACTGATTTGTAGTGTATTGTCTTATTGGTGTCTGAGCTTGTGGAAGTAAGCAAATGAATATGGAAATAGCTTGACTCAAAGTTCAAAGCATATTATGATATCCCAAGGAGACCATAAGATTGTAATCTTAAAACTGCAACAGCAATAGGTTATACTTGCACCTTCCCAGTTTCTACATGGAAAGTCTTGCTTCAGGAACAGAACCCCATCATGTTGTTTCATGTTCTCATTTAAATCATTGTTCTAGAAGACAATTTTGGGTTGATCACCTCAGTCAAGTGAGTTTTCTTCATTATGTGCCTTGTGCTAGCACCAGGTCTGGCAGGAGGGAAACCTATTTGCAATATATCTTATTTTCAGAAATGAGACATTAACCCATACTTGGACTCTTCTGGATGGACCTGAGCCAGAGGCAATACAAAGGAACTGAGGAAAGATGTGGTGCACACATTATTTGTCTTTATTTATTTATTTTACATGAGTTTCTCTGGATTGCCCCACTTCTGTGGTTTGCTGTTGCTACTGGTATGGATCTCTTCTGACTCTGAGACTTCAAAAAGTAATATTCAACAATAAACATACTGTAGCTAAGGACCTGGCACTGAAGAAACACCCTTACAGTTACCGTCTCTCCTAGTGCTGCAGCACAGAACTGCTTCTCTGAAAGTAACAAACAGCAGTTTATCATGTTGTGTTGTATTTCAGGCAAGCATCATCCAGTTTCTTTTCAGATGATGAGGTGCTTGTATTTCCAAAGCAGCAACAGTATGGTCTGCACACATATTGCAACCATTTTGAAGGGTAACCAGGAGAAGACAACACACTGTCACTGTCTGAAGTGAAGCAGCAATGTACACTTTGACTTAAGGGTGGAGAAATGAAGTCTCCACAAGGAAATAAACTATAATAGATGTTCAGGCTTACTGGCCAGCTCATCCTATTCCTCTTTGCTGTGAAGAATAGCAATAATGGCAATATTAATAATGTTATTGTTGGTACATCGTGAAAGGATTGCAAGGAAAAAAAACATTGTATGAATTTCTACTGCACTGACAACAGTGTGGGCATCTTGTTAGAAGGCTCTCCTGCATTTGTAAGATAAATAGGTGGTGAGTGCTGCTTTAGCTGCTCACTGTTGCTGTCATTGAAAGTCCACTTCTTCTGGGCACCAGACATTTTCTTTTCTGCTACCCTCAACCAAGACAGAAAGGGTGTTTTTTCCTTAGAGAGCAGTTTATAGCTTCCCACATAAAAAGAATTCTTGGTAGATATCATCCCGTGTGCTGATGACCACAGAAAAGGGTAGACGTCATTAGCAAATACAGTATCGGTTATTTCCATACTTGCTCATAACGAAGAGGCAGAAGTAATGAGAAAAATGCAGTTAGTTTGTGCCCACCAATAGCTCCATATCACCGCCGATTAATAAAAACCGCAGACAAGCTCATCCTGCGTAAGAATTCCAAAACCTGTTTTGATTTGCTAGTTAAAGAAAGCTTTTTCGTTTAAAATAATAAGGAAATAGTCCCTGAATTACCTGTAAGGCAAAATGTCTCCCACAGGATAGTTGACATATTTTTTCCTTTTAAACACTGAATTTTAACTAAAAACCTGTGACCTAAAGCATAGGGAATTGTTCTTGGTTTCTTAGAGCACTGCGGTACAAATTTACCTCGCGACTAAAAGTAACATATTTTCCAGACATTAGGTGAAGGCCAGGGTATAGGTACTTTTACTGTATAGGACGTGCTACAGCTGTGTAGTTACCAAAAGGATATGTGCCTCCTGATCTAGGCCCTTCAGCAATTAGATAAGAGGGTGGTTTTGGGGGGTTTTTGTGCACTGGCCCCTTATTTAAACACTGTCAATTAATGCTAAATATAGTGTATTATTCTCTGCACAGGAGCTAAACCACTTTTATAATTAATTTTTCTTTTCTGCATGTCTTTTTCTCCAAAAGAGGATAACAATCACAAACCAAGACTTAGGAAGCAAAAAAGTCTTGAAAACTTTACTAAGGATATGTGGAGAGACAGCAGATTAGTCTTGACTCTGGCTCTACAAACAGCCCAACTTGTACCAGTTCTGAGACGAAATAAAGAGAGAAGACATGCAGACGATCATAGAAACATGAGATTAATTAAGAAGACATATGGAGATCTTCATGAAATATGACCTCTAAATTTACTGGGAAACATGTTTCCTATTTGCTTCACACATTCAAATGTCTGTATTGTATGCAGTCGAAACAGATTTTCTTGATATTCTGTGTGGGGCTAGTGTAATATATGTATTAATTTATGAAACATAACTCTGCAGTACACACGTGTATGTTTTTTGAACATTAATTATTACAGCTATATATAATATGCATGTATTAAATTGTGTTTATTGCATAATGCTTGTATCAAGTTTGGTAAGCAAGCCAATATTTCTACCAAGTAACACAGAGAGAGGCCCCCCAGATGGATCAGAAGGATTGTCTGAAAAAAGCCATATTATTTTACAAGGCTCAGAAGCCCAGTAAAACTTCTCTACATCCTCATGCAGCCTCCCAACAGAAAATAAAAATCCTTTATTAAATAATGTAGCCCTTTAGGGAAACATATATGACATCATCTGAACAAATGCATTTGATGAATAATGCATCATGATGCACCACTCTCTGAGTGTGATTAGGGAGCTGGGTGTGTGGGAGGCCTCCAAAATGGATGTTTTCTACCTTAATTTTATTCTTGAAGATAAAGAGGATCTCAGTCTTTCTGAAAAACAGGGAGGGATGTATCCCTCTGAAATCAATAAGACTCTACATGAGATTTACTCTTGAAAACCTGCAGAGGTATTATGTTACTTTTGAAGCTCCTTTTCACTTACTTTTTTAAGAATCTATTCCAACTCAAACCAATTGAGACAAAACAATGCCTGTATCAGGGGAAAGTCAAGTAAAAGAATGAGTTCATTTCATGATTCACCAAATTCCTTAATTATTTTTTTAACTCTTTTGCTTATTCCGTTGAAGTAGAATGCAGCAGTTATGTTCTGTAACTACACCAACTTCAGTACAGTTCAAGCAAAAATAAATCTTGCATTACTGCACATGAAAAAGAGACAAGCAAAACTCTGTACCTACACAATGTCTTTTGCTGATACGCAGGGAGCTCTGGGATGATCCAACACAGAGTACACAATTTTTGAGAGGTGGCTCCAATTACATTAGTAGGTCGGTTTTTCTCTTCTTGTTGCTAGATCATCTTTGTGAAAATCATGAGATGATGAGTTGCAAAGAACAAGATCCAATTTTAACACAGGCTTAAAAAAAAAAAGTCCTACAAAGTTAAAACCTCAGAAAATCTCTTCTTTTTTGTTTGTCTAAAGAAATGAAAGATCAGGGAAATTCCTGAAGGCAATCAACATTTCATGTTTTGTTTGCATTGGCTCAGGTTCATATTTGAAGCTCTATATTTAACAAGCCATCCTGAGAAGGCTAGATAGCCATGGCGAATGAAAATGGAAACAATTTCCCTTTGTGGTGTCTGCTGTCACAGTAAGCCCATAGCTTTGATGTCTGCCTGACACCATTCAGAAGCATTATGTTAATTGGGAAGATAAAACTGAGAACTATTGCCATCTTAATTGAAAGCTCCTACTGATGCCTGGTGGAGGCTCCCCCCAGTTTTGTCAGGCATCGCAACGTCTTTCAGCAAGATGAGCTACAACATTTGCAGGAGTTTCAGTTTTAGCGCCATGGGATCACTGTGTGGAAACAGATGTGAGGAGGCTCTTCCCTCCAAGCTGTCCCTAAACCTGCAGCACGTGGCCCCTGGGTGCTGAGGTCAGCCTTGCGGGACCATCATTGGTGCTCCAATTAGGTTAACTACTTCGTTTGTTGTTGCTTCCTATGCCCCTGATCCATGCTGATCCATGGGCTTGTCCCAGGGATGCTCCTGCCCCAGCGCCCGCCTGGGGATGAGCGTCCCCACTTGTGTATGCTCTGCCTTGCATGTCTGCCCTGGAGCTTCAAGAGGTAGCAGGGCTTCCCCAGAAGTGTACAGAAGTGAGTGCTGTCCATCCCCTGGACCTCTCTAAAAGAGTTTGCAAGATTTTTGGAGTCTCTCTCGGCCTCTCTCCAAATGAAAAAGGAAGAACTGCTCCAGCCAATTTTGAAGAAGGCAAGTTCCCAGTTCAGCTAAAACTACAAGCAATGGAAAAAGACTGAATGATTCTGGGGTTTAATTACAATGCACTGAGTTACTGTGTTGTACGGTAGTGTACTAGAAATCCAACTACAATCGGCAGCAACCAGCTGACAGCTTTTTCTCAGCATGTGTGAAATGAGTTGTAATCGCCGATCTGATTTTAATAGACAAACTATCAGTGTTGAAAGGAAATAAAAAGAAAAAAGACACCCACTGTTTCTTTGGGGAAGATGTCAACAAATAAAACATGCAGGAACACTTTGTACTGAGGTTTTCTTTAATATCTTGTAGGCTCTACAAGTGTAATTTAGAAAATCATAGCCTTTAGAAAAAATACTGCGTAAGCTGATTAGGGACTTCTAGAAACAGAGAAAGTGAGGATAACATGTGGAAACTTGTATTGCCACTCCTGTGGCTACTCCAGGTAAGACATGTAGAATATTTTGTGTGTTCTTAGTTCTGGTGGCACACTCGTTTTCAAGAATGGGGAAAACATGAAGTTAAAACTAAAGAAATAGATAATGCTTAAAAAAACAACAGAAAGTTGTGAAGCAATAAAAATCTGTTTCACAGTGATTCTGGTTTGGTTGCGCCATGTCTTACTACTTAGTGTATGTGAGAGTTTCTTGAGCAGGCTACATGAACCATGACGCATTACAGGGAAATTCCCACTGTAACAGTGTGAGCTGGTGAGGGAGTCTTGAAATTGAGGTACCTGTACATTTCACACCTGGCTCCCTGTGAAACATCGCACCAGTATATCCTGTCTGAAATATTTTGTTGTTTTGTTGGGGTTTTTTTCCTCAAAAAAAATTTTATATATTTATTTGAATTGTTACTAAAAATTTTCATTTTTTATTCTCTCTAGTTTGAATGATGTGGCTACTGTGAAAGCCTGTTAAGTTCCTGTGAGACTCAAACATCATTATCACAGATATAATAAAAAATTCATAGGTACTGAAAATTAACAAACCTAGCCTAGCAGTCATGAGTAAACAGCAGTCATTTGTGTTTTCTAAATGACAGAATAAGCTAATGGAAAATTGCCAAAATTAGTTATGTTGCTATACTTTTAAGGGCCTGGCTTTATTGGAAAGAATTTGGTTAGAAGCTAGAGACTTCTATTCATAAAGAGCTTTGTCCTGTTTCCAGTGGAATTTCTGCCCAATTGACTATTTCCATGCAATTTCTCAAGTATATTCCCTCCTCTTGTAAGCAGTTATTTTTACTTGATGCATTTTTCCTGTTCTGGGTTTCTGTGACTTCAATTACGTTTCTAAATACAGTCAACATCATTGGCCGTCTTACTCAGAAGCTGAGCAAAACCCATTAAAATAGTTGTTTCTGCTTGCAGTAAACAGAATGGGTCAGAGGTGATACCTACTGAAACGCTAGTGAAACCAAAGCAGATACATGGGATGGGCCTAGCTCTTAGAAATGCCACAGTGTTGTAAGGCTTGTGGCAATATTATGATAGCAAATTATTTTCTTAGTTGTCTGAAATTTGTCTTTTCGGTGGGAAAGAACAGAGTCAACAAGTCTAAGAGAAACGTGCGCAAAATGTAGCTGTGGATAATGGAGGCTGTATGAACAGAAGTCATGTCGTGTCACCATAGTAGCAATGGAAAGATTTCAAACTGGAGTTTGAAAGTCATGTCAAATGCCAGCTCCACCAAAAAATGAGTCTCCTCTGAGGGTGGGTACTATTTGGCCAGACTGAGGATGTGGGGCTGAATCCAGAGAGGGATGTAGCACTGTGATGGGCTGCCTGGTGCATGCCAAGAGCTACGTCCCCAAGGCAGAATCCTCAGAAACTAGACCCAGTGAGCATGGGCCACCTAAGGTGGTCTACAGGAAATGCTGTGGTGCTGGCCACAGCTCGGGCCATGCTTCCTTCCCCTCAGGACCTGAGGTTAGGCTAATGAAAACTGGATCGATCCTTTCTCAGAAAGAAACAAGGAGAAAGCAGTGAGGTTGCTGTTCCCTACAGCACTCAGGTTCAAATCCCACCTCTTCACCACCTGGAGTAGGAACATGAACTTAATTCTCTGTTCTTCTGCAGAAGGATCCTTATCATTTGAGTAAATTTCAGAGCATTTGGGGTCAGGATAGTCACTCCTTTGCTCCTGTGGGTGCTGTTGAACTCTGAGTACCCCTGCCCTCACCAAGATGAAATGTTTTCCAATCTGGTACATCCAGCCTAGCCTTAAAATTCAGGTCTTATATCTTGCTTCTTCTCAGTGTTCTGAAGTGTAAAACACAGTACTGGGATTGGGAATCGATTCTGCCTGGGTTTCAGCCTGCACAATTCAGCTGTGAAGTTAACATTATTAAATGTTCTTCTAGTCCACCAGGAAGTATTAGAGGGTTGTAGGTTAAGGAGCTTTTACAGTTATCTAGTGTTTAATTGAACAAGCTACAACGTGTATCACTTAGGCAGTTGTTGTCTGTGGAAGTATTATCATATGCTTTTACATCAAGGGTATGCAGAGCGCCATGTGCATGTCATATTTAATGCAGTAATAAATGTACAACAGTATATTGAATTCTCATATTCATAAAGGTGGTTAGATAGAAGGTGTGTACTTGGTTTAATACCCTTTACCAAGTGCTTCTTAAACAATCCATATTTAACACAGTGTAATTGCATTGCATATTTAAATTGAATGGTTCTTTGGATAAAATTGGAGTGGCAGTAAAACTCTGGCTCTGGGCTGAAGGGGTGCATTAGTCACAGTAACGGTGAGGAGGAAGTTGGGTGAGAAAGGCTACGGGACTGACAGAGAAGCTGTGACATCCTCCCCGCTCTCTCTTACCTGTGGCCTCCTCCAAAAGAGCTGACAGTCACCATCCAGAGGGGACGGGTTGACTCCAATCCTTCTGAAGCCAGTGGATGCCTTTGGGTGCATCTGAGTTCTAGGGTCAGCTATAGGTAAAAGTGAGTGAGTGACTTCAACTCTGCTATTTCTTCTTTTAATTTCACATCACTGCTTTGCTCACTGACAGCCTTGTTCAGTCCCAGACGAAATCCAGGGGATGCTTCTCACTAGTTTGCATTGCTTTAGGGTGAGACCAGATTATCTGCAGCAAACTGCCTATTCATTTTTCAAAAACATATACTCAGATTTCTCAACAAGCGACACTGATGGTCATTCAAAACAGGGAGTCAGCAGAGGAACATACAAGCCACAGTGCACAGCATCACGTCTGGGATATTACTTAAACTGCTCATACAACCACAGGAATAGCTTGAATCTCTCTGACTGCAGTACTTGCCATTTTGATTTGTTACAGAGTTAATCCAGCCAGGAAACAGAACTAGTGCCACGTGACGTGAGTAACTAACTGACCACGGCACAGCTGAAAAGATCAGTTCTGCAGCTGAATGCATTAACTGAAATTTCAAAGTGTTACCAAAATAAGGGTGGGGGGGGGAAAGGCCAGAAACTGACAAACTGAAATTAGCTGTTGAATTTACAAGAAAAATCTGTGAATTTTTTTTCAGTTATTCATTCATCACTAGTCAGACGTTTTGTCACAATTTTGGTGATAAATGTGACACCCTTATCATGATATTTAAACTAGTCGCAGGATGCAGATGACTCAGCTGCTGTTCAAAGAACTTCTAATTTCTGTCAGGCTGGGGCTAATAGCATTCACACAGTTCTCATTTGAGAAATGTTAAGATACACCAAACTGAGTCATTGAGGAGAGTTCTCTGAATGTCAACTCAGTGCTCAGCAGCAATCAAATGAAAAATACTGCTGTTAAGACAGTAGTCAGGAATAAAATAGAAAACATTGTTAGGACACGTTAACTTGAACACTCCTCTTGGTCCTGTCTCAGAGTTATGTCAAAGTGTGAGTGCAGGAAGGATGCATGGAGCATGCTATGGAAGAGCATCTGTAGAGATACTAGATAAACTGTAATCTGGGGAGGTGGCAGTAGGAAAGTTATAATTGAAAGGGAGTGCGCAATTGCAGTTATAGCAGGAAAAAGTGACTGGAGGAGGAACTTACCATCACATGAGAGCTGGCAGGGCAACCTTCAAGATAGTCAGGCATAAGTATGGTATATGCCAGAAGAAGGGCTTTTTCCACACAGCAGTTTTTCTTCATGTTTTTTTAAGCTGTGGAAGTTTCTGCCATTGGATATTGTGGAAGCCGAAGTTTAAATTGAAAAAAAAAAAGACCATTAGGGACTATGAAACACAATAGGGTAAATACAACCTCCAGCTCAGGACCTCCTTAAAGCACTGTTGTCCAGAGCTGCGGAAGAGGAAGGAGATACAAGAAGATGTATCCTTGCATGCCCACTATGTTTCTTGCTTATTTTCACTAGGTATTCACTACTTACCATTGCTAAAAGCAAGATAGTGAGCTAAAATGACCTCTGCTCTGACCCACTATCCTTTAGTTCTTAGGAAAGGCTTAAGGAGAAAAAGCTTTTGCTTGGAGATATCCTACTAAACCTCAAGACAGAGCAGCTTAGTGCTAGGCCCTGGTTATCCAGGCACTTGCACACAAGTGACTTCACACGTGTGAGTTGACCCATTAGATTGTTTGGGACTACTCATGTACATAAAAATTAGGCACGTTCAAAAATATTTCCAGGTGCAGGAATTTTAAAATGCACTCACTGTGGCCCCAGCTCAGCAAAGCGCTTAAGCACATGCTTAAGCCCCCTCTGCTGAAGAACTTTGGTGTGTTTGGCCGAGCAGGCATGGACTTGTGTCAGAGCTAAACCCATGATTTACAAACACGTAGAGCACAAATTATAAAATCATGGGATACTTGTTTAAACTCCGATTAAATAAATCAGCATCCAATCAGCAGTTGCAGGTTTATGAACTCCATGGACATGATGAGAGAAGAGTCCAAATTTTTCTGATATAGACATTTATTTCTGATCTTTCCTTTCACCAGGCTCACGAAATGGAGGTAAATTACCCAATTTGTGAACATCAATTTATCATAGTCATGGCTTTATGCAGCTATGGTTTTACTTCTTAAAATCTCTTCCAGAGCAATAGGATTAGGTGAGACTGTCATTAGAGTATTCTGATAAATAACAAGAAAAACTTTAAAAACTAGCTGACTGTGGAACAGAGACACTTAAAACAGAATGTAGTGTTTAGCCTCAGGCCTTGGCAACAATTGAAACAAAATGTTTTGAAACAAAGCAAATTGGCATTTTGCTGACTTTTAATGTACTGTCTTTCCAAGCAAGACACCTGGTTCAACTACACAAAACATCTATTCAGAATTATAGTCTGAGCTTTTGTTATGCAAAAGGTAAATGAGGGCAACATGAACTCTGTGAGAGAGTCAGGTTTGGGGTTTTTTTCATTTTCCCTAGGGTAATCTGTCAAGAAGATAATGGTTACTGACAGGAAACCAGGAGTCTTTTGAGGATGTGTTGGTTTCTTTTTGGGGGGTGAGGGGAGACAGTCCAGTGGAAAAAAGATACCAAGTGCAGTAAAATATACTAGCTGTATTAACCAAAGTGTTCCCACATTTGAATATCAAGTTTTATAAAAATAGGGCATGTTTGTGCATGCAGGGGCATACCCATCTATAAGAAGGGGGATTCGCATTTGTAAGAAGCTAGAGAAATGTATGTGTCACAGTATTGTTCATGTATTACCTTAACTTTGATGCTTTAAAAGGTATTATATGAGATCTCTGATGGAGTGAGTAGTTTGTGTGTTTCCTTGCATGTCTGCTGACTTGGGATTTCAATGAATTCAAACCATTCAAATCTGATGGATTATTGAGTTTATTAAAGATAAAAATGGATCTAAATCCAGACTAAAGGAGACTGCAACCCCAGCTTTGGTATTTAAACTTATGGGAATGTATAGAGTCAGTAAAATCCTTGCCTGTTCATTCAGAACACCTCTTTCATCTTGAATTCCATTTGAAGGGCAAAATTTGTCATATTTCAGTATTAAATCTCAGTCATGCTGATCAGAAGAAGCCCAAAGAGCTTGACCGGTTTGACCACTCACTCCTCAAGCTCCTCTAGCTTTCAGGCAAGAGCAAAGGAGCTTGAAGCCCTCTGTCAAATAAAGCAGGGTGACCTGTCAAACAAAGTACCTACATTGCAACAAAAAAACCCTGGTTTTGCTCATCAGGTCTTACACCTCTAAACAAAAAGTCCTCCATAGGTGACATAGCCCTTGTTCAGGCTTTTTGGAGGCAGCAGTTGGATGCACGTACCATGTTTAACTGCAGTGGGTTGATTGCTGCTGTATGTAGAGTTCCCTTTGCTGCTCATGGACAAAGCTCTGCCTGGTCAGATTGAACAGCTAGAAAAGAGTTGCTTGGGAATGTTTCAACAAAACTTACTTTGTCAGAGCTGCTGAATAAAAACTTCTCAAGAAAGACTTGCCTTTGACTAATTTCTCTCCTTGAAAAAGCTATTGAAAAAAAAATAGGAGTCATCTAAATGTCTCTCTTTGTACTTTCAAAGCAAAATTTGGGAGGTGGAGGGGGGAGGCTCTCTTTAGAAGCACTTTTAATTTTGTAATACAAATAAGCAATGTTTAAAAAGCTGAAATAAAATTTTAAAAAAAAAAGTCTGAAAGTCATTAAATAAAACCTGTTTTGCTTTGTTTTGTTGATTTTTTTAAATTTCAAATAGTTACTTGGTATTTTAACTATTTGTCCTGACATCAATGGATTTTTTTTTTTTTACTGAATCAAGATAGCAAAATATTCAAAATCTTGAAAATTTCCCATGGGATAGAAAAAAACATATCCTACTCTAGCTCTACTAGAAATCACAACACGAAAAGACAATCCTGACTTCATGCTTGAACATGCTTTTTTGGGATGGTGAGCACGAAGGAGGTAAACACTACTGTCAGTGGATGCTTCAGAAACCTCAGATCTGTGCTGGAGCATATTGGGGGCAGATAAACCAAGCTGCAGGATGATGGATCACATGGGTTCTGTGAGATAATTCCCTGGGACAAAAAAATCTTACTGTAATAGTGTACAACGAACAATTTGCTTTTTTTAAGGCAGAAAGGCTAGTCCCTTTTGCTGGTGCTGCCTTTAATATTTTTATTTAATTGCAATCATGACAGTATTGCAAAGTGCTCCCATGCCCAGGTAGGACTAGTCACATTTCCAATGAAGTGGGGGAGAAAGGGATGGGAGTAGGATGGGCAGCCCAGGCACCAAAACAGGGACTCCAGCCCCAGCCCAGCTGACCTAAAGACTGGCACCTCCCACCTGCCCTGGGAATTTATACCCCCAGCCCTCTTTTCCCAATGTTTCTATGGCCCTGTGCCTGCCTGAGGTGTCCCAAGCATCCTTCCAAATCCATCGCCCTTACCTTCAGTATTGCAGATATGAAGCTCCAGCCCTGTCCCAGCAGAGCCTCCTCCCCTGCTTCAGAGCCACCCAAGCCTCTCTTCCACCATCACCTCCACCCCACTCCAAACTCTTGCCCCATGGCCTCAGCCCCTTTCCTTGACTCCCTGCTCCCAAACCCTATTCCCCCAGGTCCCTATGCCCACTTCTATACAGGAACCCACCTCCCTGGCTCCAAACTTTCCCCATCCCTGAAGTCTCTCCTATCTCCCATCTGGCCTCAAATGCAGCAGATGATTAAAATTAATATAATTAATCCCATTCTCTCTATGCTAACGGAGACAAGTGCAAGCACTAATTCATGCTCCTGCCCCTTGATGTAGAGCTCACTCTTGGCCCCCAGCCCACACCCCCTACCACTGGAAGACTTTTCTCCTTTTGGCCCCTTTCCTCATCCCAGGGTCCTACCAGATACCCTTGGGACCCCTGGTGTGCACAAGGTTCAGCCCCATCCCACAGGCCATAGGTTGCTGGCTGTCCCAGGTCTGCCTTGGCTGGCCAAACCTGCCTCCTCACTTCGTTGCAGAGCTGCCTGGGCTCCTGGCAGAGATTTTCAAAATCCAGACAGGCGCTGCAGCTCAAACTCCACCTGGATCAAGCCTGGAGGGAAGAAAAAGCGGACATGTCTGGGAAAAAGGAGCTTTATAGTAATTCTGTAGCAGGCAACCAGACTTTTAGGATGGGAGCCGATTTTCTAGAGGCTTGAAAGGGGATGAGGAGCCCAATATCCATGGGCAACAGCAAGTGTGAACACAGCAAGAGGAGGGTGAGACTAGTCCTAATCTGCCTGGTCAGATCCACATCTCACACCAGATGGATGCTGTCCAGGACAACAAATTACAACATATTCTTCACTCTGACTCACAGCCTGGGGCTGGCGGTGGCCATAACTGCAGGGGTGAGGGGTTCCTTGGGGCATGCATGGAAAGGCAGCCCTTCTCCTAAGCATGCTGGTGACTGGGATGGCTGGCTGGGGTAGGCGGCCTGAGGGACCATCCATCAGAGTGCTTCCCTCTCAATTTTGGTAATGTATTAGCTCCAACACTGCATGGGCATCAGATCCACAAGCTGCGACTCAGGCATTTTGGAAACATGCCAAGAATACCATGAGGGCATGCGTACAAAAGACAGGAGAAAATTAAACAAAATAAAGACCAGGGGAGACTCCAGTGATCCAAACACTAAGAAACAGGAGTGAGAAATGTTGCTGCCATCACCCAAAGTAGAGCAAATGGGCACATAGCGGTGAAATTGGGCTGTCGCTGAGTGGCAGAGGATGGGGCTGTCAGGCACAATGGTCAAACGGGGGACATCTGAAAGCACATCACAGTGCCCCCTTCTCTGCTGTCTGGCAGGGCCATTCCCTCATTGGGAGGGATAAGGATGGGCTGCCTGCATGCCTCTGGCAAGCCATCTCAGACCTTTGGGCTCAGTTTATTGTTTGGTAAAACGAAGGTGATAATATCTGCCTCACAGGGGAGTTGTGAGGCTTATTAACGTTTTGTCTAGTGCTTTGAGATCCATCGAGTGAAAGTCCTTTATGACTATTTTATTGTTATTGTACGGAGATCAAAGCAAGAGCTCTAATCTAATGCCATCCCTTTTATGTTTATACCACCCACTTGTATCCAGAAGTCAGCCTGACTGCAGAGTCTCTCTTTAGCCTCTTGGTCTTTCAAGGCTGCGAGTGTTTGTCAGTGAGGTTTTCCAGGGTAACTGGCTGCTAGTCAGTCATAGTCTGAACCTTGCAAAAGAAGGAGGGCAGACACAGAATTGCATCATTAGTTAGCAGGGCTGGAAGTAAACCATTGAGCTCAGTATTTTCTCCAGTTGTCTGCTGCATTAAATAGATAGGCGTGGCAGGCCGAAAATGTACAGTACCAAGGCAGTGCTGTATTTGAAATAAGTTTTAATTTATTGGTGTTCAACTTCTGTTTCTTTTATTATGCATGGGGGGTGTTCTTGTAGGTACAGATATATATACAGGTATACATGTGTGTTTTTAAGCCACAGAAGTCTGTAAGTCACAGAACAGAAGACAACAAATGGGTAATTCATGGATTTTTCTTACCCTGTTTGAAGGAGCTAGTGTCAGAGTGTGATATAATCCTACAGAGATTTTTTTTTTCCTGTAAGGGAAAGCTACTGCTGGGAATCTCAATTTATTAAGTGTATGTGCTTGTTTTTTCTTGGACATCAATTTTACAAAGTGCCTTAATGTGTGAACTGTACACAAAGGGTCCAAGATGTTGAAGGGTGACAGTAAGTGCTCTGTTGACAGAAGACTGTGTGGTCCAATAATTACTAGGTGGAAAAAAAAAAAAAAAAAAAAGCAAAATCAAAAGAAAAAAAAAGAAAGAAAAGAATATGAAACTTCATGTCCAAACCTGAACGAAAATGAGGAAAAAACATGAGCTCTATAGAACAAGTCATACTCCTGTTCTTGGAAAAAGACCAAACCCCATGGCAGATATGTTTATTTTAATACTTTTATTGTGTTATATATTACTCTAAAACCTGTTCATTTGAAGTTCAGTACCAGAGGGTACAGCTCCCGCAAGCAACCTAATTCCCCACTTGTGCAGCAATTCACACCTGCCTGGGTATGAAATGTAGTGTTGTCTGGGTAATGGAGTTTTCTGTTTAGTGACTGAACTGAAAAGGGGGAACAACAAGGATTTAAGAAAACAAGTTGTCCCACAATGGAAATGTCTCAGTTCTTGGCAAATCAAAGAGCAGCGTGTTTTATTTTGGACCGCTCTCAAAAGATTCTCTGGAGCCAAAATTAAATGTTTGGGGTGGAGGAGATGTTTTGTTTCAGGTTGCTTGCACTTTGTAGTAAGAAACAAAGGAAAACCAAACCGTTAAAACAACAACAAAAAGATCCTTTTAAATGAACAAGTAATCAAGATGAAAACTTAGGAGTTTCACTTCAGTAGTGCTGAAGCAATACGTTTTGATGCTCTGGAAATATCTCTCTTGCTGTTTTTTATCTCACCTGAAACTGATCACTGAATTCAGCTCAAATTTGCAAAGCCTTTGACTACCTGAGCATGCATTTTTGACTCATTTTTAGTTGGCTGAGCAAATAAGAGCATGTGTTTAAGAACTTTTTATAAACAGAGAACTCAAATAATTCACAACTGTAGGATTTACCATGGAGCAATTCCACAGCCTCATCTATCAGCAAACCAAGGCCCTACTTCATGAAAAAGTGAAAAAAACTGCATTTTCCTTTAGAAGAGTAAGGGGTAGGATTTTTTAAAAACTATTAGGGCCGTTCAAATAAAAAGGTGTGCAACAGATGAATGGTGACCACAGGGGCACTTCAAAGAGACACAAATATAAAGGCAGGTGTGAAATAGGATGTAATTACAGAGAGAGATTTTGTGATACAGGTTATTTCCAAATGATTCCCTATCTACTTTCAGTGGCCCTGTCAGCTGCCGTATATGTGTATATATATCTATCCATATACTGTACTGGTTTTGGCTGGGGTTAATTTCCTTCATCGTGGCTAGTATGGGGCTATGTTTTGGATTTGTGCTGAAAATAGCCTTGATAATATAGTGATGTTTTAGTTATCGCTGAGCAGTGCTTACACAGAGTCAAGGCCTTTTCTGCTTCTCACACCACCCCACCAGCAAGTAGGCTGGGGCTGCACAAGAAGTTCTGAGGAGACACAGCCAGGACAGATGACCCCAGCTGACCAAAGAGATATTCCATACCATATGATGTTGTGCTCAACATATATAGCTGGGGGAAGAGGAAGGAAGAGGGAGACGTTTGGAGTGATGGCGTTTGTCTTTCCAAGTAACCATTATACGTGATGGAGCCCTGATTTCCTGGAGATGGCTGAACACCTGCTTGCTGATGGGAAGTGGTGAATAAATTCCTTATTTGGCTTTGCTTTGCTTGTGTGCACAGCTTTTGCTTTACCTGTTAAACAGTTTTTATCTCAACCCACAATTTTTCTCACTTTTACCCTTATGATTCTCTACCCCATCCCACGGGGGGGGGGCGGGGCGCGGGGCAGTGCTGAGTGAGCAGCTGTGTGGTGCTTAGTTGCTGGCTGGGGTTAAAACACGGCTTACAGGTAAGTATACTTACATATATAATTTATTCAACAGTCCCAATACTTGTTTTTAACTATTCAAAATGTCCTTCTACTGCAAGAAACCCCAAACCTACATGACTGTCAGCTCTAAGCTGTTTACCTTGAAGGATTCCTGTGGGTACATTTTTGAACTGGCTTTCAACATCAGCAAGTCTTGCACTAATACCCTTAGCAACTCATAGCCTTTATCTGTCTTTCTAGGGTCAGGTTTTCCAAAGTCCTAAGTGTTTTCCTACCTCTTCCCTCCCAACAAGGTCTTCCCCTAGCTTCAAAGGCACGAGAGACAGGCCAACACAAATTGCTGTCAAAAATCCCACCCTCATCTAGTTGACAGCTCTCCCTGCCCCATTTCAGCATCTCCTATTACTCTGAGCTGCAGCACATGCCAGATGCAGGTAGCACAGTCCTGACCTGTGCAGTAAATGTGGAAAACTACATCCTGCTGCCCTGATGTGTGTACAGCATTTCAGCAAGTCATTGGTTAGAATGACAGTAATTTTGAAAGATGATTGTGAGATTACATCACAGAAACTAGTCCCCTCTGGTGTGGGTGGCACTACTGCACTATAGGTGAGAAATTATCTTTTTTTGGTTCTTCCTGAAGTAAGGAGTCAAACAGATTTGTCAGCAGGCAGTGTCCTGGGACTCCATTATCCATAACAGGAATGCAAGCTCACTTTTACCGCAGTTCAGCAATGAGGTTTTATTCTTTTTTTCCCCAGAGTGGCCTTTTTATGTGCTAAAAATGCCTCATCATGGTAAAACACAAAACAGGACCTTCCTTAAAATCCCACCCCCTCTCCTGGGGTGTTTGCCTCATTCAACTCTTTGGAGATCAATGTGACTCATGTAGACTATATCAACATACTTCATTTCCCCTCCCCTCCTTCATTTTCAGTGCTTGAAGAGAGAGGAAAATATTTGTGAAATAGTGCAAGGTGACAGCAGGGTGAAAGAGAGCTTGTGGAAAGCTGAAATTGCCCTGGCATTTCCTACCCCGGGGGCAGGGACACTTGCCTTGCATGAATGCACCCTCCAACCCAGCACCAGAGCATTGCCCAACTGCATAGCAAGTATCCAACAAAATCTACCTGTACAAGGAGCAGGTGCCAGCCTGGGAATTCATTTGGCCTGAACTTTGCCCTCACCCCTGCTCTCTGAAGTCCCCACTGTGGTGGGTTCCTGCAGTTTGTGCTCCCATGCTGACAGTCAGCCCTGCTACAGCAGACGTGAGAAGCCAGCAGCATCTTCCTCACTAAGGCCTGTGTGTGATTATTGCCACATGCCCTGAGTAGCTTTTGTCAAAAGAGACTTAGCCCTGGCCTCTTTGGAAAACATGACACTTCCACTATGAAAGATGCCTCAGTAGTGCCTTGGGAGCTTCATGTGTGTCCTCTTGGTGGCCAGTGGTCAGCTTGCTGAAGCACAGGTGGCAGCTGAACCCTGGTTCCTGGCTGTGTGCACGCTCTTGGCGCACTGCAAAGGCACAGTGAACCAGCAGGAAGGACATGAAGGAAGCTATGTCCTATCCAAACAAGGGCCCTAACCACAGGGACTGGGCTATGGGGATGCTTTCTCCCTCATCCTCTTCTCTACTGTTGATAAGAAAATTTATCCCTGATGCAAGAGCTTTCTGGTGAAACAGCCCAGCTTGGCAAAAAAAATCCCATCGGTGCTCCTGTTCAGCAGCAATCCATCTCTGTCCGTATGCTGTCCTGCAGGCACAGAGCTGCACCTACCAGCTGCACCCCACTCCTCTCCTTCCAAACAGCCTTGTGCATACATGAGCAGGATCTCATGGGGCTTTGACCCAGTTTTAAGATTTACGGAATATTTGCAGCTCTTGAATGTAATTTTACAGAAAAAACTTAATTTAGGTTCCAAGAAAATAACCTTTTCATGGTTTTAATTTGCTATACCCAGTGCCCTTGAGAAAGGCTTGTCTTCATGTTTGGTAGCAACATGACTACATGGCAGGGTGGGTGTCCTGGGTCCCTTCCATTCACTTACCAGTTACCGATAAAAGTTCCCTATGTAACTTGTGTTGTTTTGCTGCTCCCCCCACTCCAAGCTGATAAATTCTGCTCACTTGGAGATCAGGCTGTCCAAGGGAAGGAAGCTCTGTGTGTTTTTACATGTCTGTGTGTCTTTGTACCTCTAAAGACCTCTTCTACTACAGCAGTGATTTTCTTCACGATGCACAAGTTTCTTTGCAAAAAAATAAAAATAGAAATGAAACCATGCTGATTTGCTTTCCCTCAGTTCACCAGGGCCAAATTCTTTGTGCTTCCCTCACCTTGCCAGGGGGCAGATTCCCATCATACCAATAGACTCTGGCTCTCCAGGTTGCACCCTGTCCTGCTGTTGTGGCTCAACAGTATCAGTGGAGTTATGCTCCCACTGCAACTGGCCTGATGTGGTGACTTTCCAAGGCCCAGTACACATGAGTTAATTTGGAAAGACCAGGTCCCCAACAGAGGGAAAGCAAAGTAAATCTGTGGCTGCTAAACACAGCTAAGCTTGTGTTACAAATCAGTTGAAGTTTACACCATGTATTTCTTGGGATCATTGGCTACTCCCATTGAGAGGCAGTGAAGACTCCTGCCCAGCACCTTCCATGGAGATTTTCTGGATTTGGGTTCCTGGTGGAATGCAGGACCTCAAATCTGTCATGACTGAACTAAAATGAGTATTTGAAAACTACATATAGGAAAAAGTTAGTGGATTTTTTCCTCATAAAGTTAGACACGTTATCACCATATTTTACATTTTACTCTAAAAATAGAAATGGGAGCCAAATTTTCCTGTCCTTTATTAACTTCACTAGTATAAACTAGATTTACATGAGTTGAAATAACTGTGAGAACAATATGGAATTATAATTCTACACCAAATTAAGCAAACACACTAATGGGTACATTCAAATAACAAATAAGTAGCAATAATAGAGAAGGAAATAGAGAAGAAACTTGAGCTTTAGTCCCAGGCCCATACTCTTATAACTTTCCTCACCCTAGTTTTATTCTATTCAGCTTTATGATAATGGAAGAGCTGAAATGCAAAGATCAGAGTTAAACCCTGACTTTGCAATAACTCACAGCATCTGGTCCCCTCATTCCTTCCTGGATTGCTCTCTGTCATTCTCCAAGCATTATGCTGATGATTTGCAGTGCCACTGCTATTTGACTACACGACCTATTTATCATCTCCACACTTCAGCATGCTCGTTTTCCTTAATTTGACCAATGAATGAAGTAGCCCTAAATCACAAAATGGAAATAAGGGAAAGTGCTCAACTGGTTCTAAGAAAATTCCTGGCTGGACTCCTCTCTGGGAAAACAACATAAATTTATTTATTTTCAGTCTCCAGTTTATCACATACTTTCTCAGACTGAAAAAACCTCCCTTGCTTGGTTTACAGTGTCCACATTGTGCAACAGAGCTTGCTCTGACTCATGTGTACAAATCAGTCATTTTTGGATTGAGGTCCCATTTTTGCATATTAAGCTGCAGGGAAGAAACCTCTAAGTGCTAGAAATAGTCATCCCAGACTTCTTCTAGTCAATTAGTCCCCACAGGTCGTCAGCTAGAGTTGGTGCTCCTGCCTACAGTTGGCAGTTAGGTGCATTCACACTTCTTTGAGTTTCTCCATGCAAACTTTTCTCTCCATTCCCATCAAGCCTTGCAGCAAAGCCTTCCTCAGCACTGTGTAAGGACCGACCACTCTGCCTTGCACCCATCTCCTGCCAAACCTACCTGGTGGCTCCTAGCTCCTGTACACTCAGCATCATTGGTCTCTGCTACACTAAAGGGTCCTCAACGAACTGCTTATTCTTGACACAGAAGCCCTTTGCACATGCTTGATGCTCCTTCCTACCCTTCTCTGCCTCCTTTCCTGTCCCAGTGTGGCCTTTCTGGGGAGGGGCAGCAGGACTGCACACAGTATTAAGACAAGGACACATCAGGGTGTTATACTGCATAGTAGTGACAGTGGTTTGGTTTGATTCTTCCTCTCCCTGGGCACGGAGCTGATATTTCCATAGCACTCTTGCCCCAGGACTCCGTTCTTGGATGCTCACAGGTGACTCAGACCACAGTGCTGCATATTTAAAGTTAAGATCTTTTTTTTTCCCAGGGTGACATCACTTTACAATGTTGAAATTCATCTGCCATTCTTATTTTCAGCTTAATTTCCTGCTGCAAAGTATGAATGAGTTTCTATGTCTTCAAGTTCAACAGTGTTCACCATCATGTTGCTCCTAAACATCTTTAGAAACAGGGCAGTATTAATGCATTCATGGTATTTATAATTAATCCCTTCTCTTGCCTAACATCAAATGCAAAGATGTATACTACTTTCAAAGCCTGAATTCAAAAGAAATCTCGCCAATGACCATTTGAGAACTGTGGGAGAAAAGCAAATAATTAAAAGAAATTGATGCCATCCCAGCTCTTTGCCTGTGAGCAAGGCACATTATCCAAGGCACACCATTTTCTTCTGCTTTGAAAATGTGTGCACAGGGGAAAAAAAACACTCTAGAATACTCAGACTCATTAGATCATGTTGAAAGAAGAGGTATAATTGTGTTAATATTTTCTAAATATTTTTCACATCTTTCTCTTTCATATGAATTTTTAAAATTTGTGTTTTATCAGTCATCACATTTCAAATTTTGGAATTTTTCTGTTACCTCTGTATCCATCAAGATGGAAAAGAATAATACATTTTAAATTGCAAGTAACACCTTTTTCCTCTACAGAAAATAGCTAATAGTTAATGTCAAAACTACACATTCAAAAAATTCTCAACCTACTCAAAAGAGGCATCATGGAATGAAGGTGTAGAAGAATTGAAAGCAATTTAAGGCACTCATGAGCAAAAATAGTCCTCAGTCATTGCTCACCAAATGTGTGTGTGGTGATGGATGGGGTAAAGATCAAGGCTAGGAGTTTTTCAAAGCAAAATATCAGCGATTCCTCCACAGAAGGACAGAGTTCAGTGTGTGAGGAAAATGGAGCTTCCTTTTGCTAAGGGAAATGGAGAAGATGTATCAAAATAATCAGCTGCAGAAGTATTTAATATTCTATCCTTGACTTTGGAGATAAATGTGGGATATTGTAGAAACATAGTACAATTTGGTTTGGAAGGGATGCCTAAAGGTCAGCCAGTTCAACTCCTTCATCTTCATCCAACATCTTCAACTAGGCCAGTTTACTTAGCGCCCTGTCCAGTCTGACCTTGAATGTTTCCAGGGATGGGGCTTCTACTACCTCTCTGGGCAACCTGTGACAGTGTTTATCACCCTCATTGTAAAAATTCTCTTCCTTATATCTAGTTAAATCTACCCCCTTTTAGTTTGAAACCATTTCTCCTTGTCCTATCACTACAGGCCCTGCTAAAAAGTCTGTCCCCATCTTTCCTATAGGGCCCTTTAAGTATGGAAAGGCTGCAGTAAGGTCTCCCAGGAGCCTTCCCTTCTCCAGGTTGAACAACCCCAACTCTCTCAGCCTTTCCTCATAGGAGAGGTGTTCTATCCTTCTGATAATTTCTGTGGCCCTCCTCCGGACCCACTCCAACATGATTTCCAAAGCTACCACAAGTATTTTCCTTGAAAAAGGAGAAAAACTGAGCAGAAAATTTCACTTCAAACCAAACAAGTAAAGCTGCTTTTGAAACCTTGTCTTGCTGGGTTCAGCTATGCTCCTAAAGCACGGTGAGCAGGACAAGGAGCCATGCCAGGCTCAGGTTTTGTCCAACTCATCACCCACAAGCCCGGACAGCCAGGCCATAGCAGTGTGGCTACTGGCAGGAAGCGAGGGAACACCATGGCCCGAGATGGGAAGATGTTTGGAAAAAACAGGAGCCAAAACTGCCCACACCAGTGTTTGCAGCATGAAATGTCTCAGAGGGAAAAGTAGAGCAGCACTGTAGACACACCATGAGAGCTGGAGCCAGGGGCAGAGAGGCACAGCAAGGGGAGCCTGGTGTGATAAGGGAGGCACGTCAAGAAATCCCAGAGTTCAACTGTGCCATAAGTCAGGCTGGGAGGAGAAAGACTTGAGATACAAGGGGAAGAGATGTGCCTACAAGCGCTCCTGCCTGGATTGACACATATGATGCAAATTTATTAAAGCCCGGGCAGCATTTCTGGCTGAAGATATCATGTCTGCCCCTCTTTCCTCCTCTCCAAATTCAGTTTTCTCAGCTGGGTTTGGTTGGCTGTTTTAATCCCTTTTCTTTTTTTGACTGGGGCACTGAAGCTCCAGGAGTGTTAACTTACAGTCACTGTGGAAAACCTTGAAGGAAGAACAAAAGCATCCCAACTTTTCCCAGGGCAGATGGGCAATGGCCAGAGAAGCATCGCTTGGTCACGAGGCGGGAGGGAAAGCTGATGGGCCGGCTGTGGGCAACCGCAGGAGGGTGGAAGCAGCAGTTCGAGAGAGCAAGTAATGGCATGTGCAATGAACGATGATGAAACGTGGCTGAACTAAATTGTTAGGGCCAGATTTTTGCCCTTCTTTCCTAAAGTCAGCAAAGTTTACCCAGCTTTACAGCAAAGCAAAGGGAGGCTGAGAAATCAAGTTCAGTGTCATCCAGTTTTAACCATCCTGAATGCCTGCAAAGTGTATGCAAGGTTAAGCAAAATTTACTGTAACTCATATTTTAAGTGTCTCTGAACTTGGCCGCCCACACAGGAAACAGCTTGGAGCAGGTGGTCAGTGAAGCCTGTGGATCACGGCTGGCTCTGCTCAGGGTACTTGTGGGTTACTGACTCACCGTCGAATTATGAGCCCAAACAAAAGCCTTTAAGATAAACTCGAAGTCAAGAAATTGAAGAAGACAAGGTGAAGGAAATGATGATCCCAGCCTCTGCCTTAAATTCATATGGTGGATAAGGAGTTGTTAAAAAGCAAAACAAATTAAGGGGCTGTTGTGCTGGGGTTTGCTCCTCCTACTTGCCAGAGCACCTGAATGAGAAATCATGAGAGTGTGACAAGAAATGACAGGTGAGGGAAAAGCTGTTCTCCATGTGTCATGCTGCTTCTAGCCTGCTAATAAAAAAATCCCCCTGTATTTTAGAGGAGATTCCAACCACCTCATTAAACTGAAACTGTTTGCTTGCTTGAACATATTAAAAATGTTGAAATTCTTATCAAATAATTACTCCTAAATTAAAGTCTTGTGAATAGTGCCAGAAATTATTCCTCGTGCTTTTTTTCTTTTTCTTTTTCTTCCCCTCTCTCACTCTGTCACTTTTGTAAGCTATAAAGCTCACAAGTCTGGGAGAAAATCCTACCAAACTGGAAAAAGTTTGCTGCTTGTTTATCAGCTATGCCACGTGCTGAAGTTTTATGTGAGTATTACTTTCAATGTACTCCATATTAGTAAAATAGATGCTTTTATTTCAGATGCTGCTAAAAATTACAGACATGAGGGTAAAGGAGAAGCAGTCAGCTTCAGGTGACAGCATGCCTTGAACCCCTCCTGTGCTCTGCTTTTGCTGTGAATGCCATGCTGTGGGTGATTTTAGGCAGTTCACCATGCAGTGACAAGAAGGGTTTTGCACAGTGACTCCTAGCCCTGAACTTCCCAAGTTCCCCCCCACATTTATAAAATGCACTGTATGATGGCAGAATTCAGTGGCTTATCTGGCGACCAAAGGGACCCCACTCAGACATGTTCTCTAGGCTGGTTCACAACCCTCTCTGGAAGGCAGAAAGGGCAAGTGGGAAGCTTAGGGGGAGCAGAGGCAGAGGAGGAGGTGAACACAGCAACACTATGCATTTATTTGCTTCACTGTTCCTTCCAGGCATCCCTGCCTGGTAGGAGTTGTTGTTTCATTAGGCCCTTCTGTTTTCTTACCTGACTGCAAGGTCTGCCATCACCCCAGTCCCCCGACAAAGGGGCCAAGGGGGCACAATCAGCTCCAACCCCCAACCTGGAGTTTCATAAATTTACTTTCCTCTATTGGCAGGTCTCCTTCCTCTCACTATCCCTCCAACCGCTTTCTCAACAGTATTCATTTTATGACGTCCCATTTATTTGGTGCATAAACCCCTGCACCAACAGTGCTTTTAATTTCTGTTGAAAAAGAGGAAAAAACAGTCACATTTCCTAAAAGGGGAGTTTTCATTCAGAGAGCACAGATTGCATCATGAGTTTACACTCTGTAAACTAGGTCTGTCTAGATGACTCACAGCAGTTGCCAGCAGACATACCTGTACAAACACACACCCTGAAGTATTATAAATTAGTCTAGTTGTCTAATGCTCTTACTGAGTGCCTAATACTGCTGGCAAAATATGTACTGGCTTTGCTAGCATGGGAGGATGTTGTAAGGTCTGATCTGAAGCCAGTTTAACTCAATGAGCTTTAGATCTGGGTTTAGATGGTGAGGAATGCTCCAAAATAGCTCTCATTCAGCAGAGGACATCAAACCTCTATGGCAGCTCTTTTCATGCTTCAAGCAGGGGTTTAAATACCTGGCAGTATCAAGGTCTACATGTTAAATTCCCCAGTTTTGTGTTGCAATCTTGGGTCAGGGCGTGTACTGTAAAGGTCTGCCAGTGTAGCAACACTGTTTGGAGGTGTGAACTCTCATATGCATTTTTCTACCAGGATGCTGTGTGAGCTGAGCTATACCACAAAAACAATTGCATCAAGAGTAGGAGCTTTTGCTGGTATTAAAGTATTATGAAGAATTACTCCGCTCTACTGTAAAGTTTCTGTGGCAGATCAGGACCACAGAATCATTTATTAAAACTAAAAATGTAGGAAGCTTATTCGTTATCTGTATTGGGGAACCCTTTCTTCACTATGTTATGTGGGTGAAAAAAATAGAGGTCTTCCCCTTTTGGAAACATTTCCAAATATTCAAGGAGGCTGAGGGGAGACCTTATCGCTCTCTACAACTACCTGAAAGGAGGGTGTAGTGAGGTGGATATCAGTCTCTTCTCCCACCTAACAAGCAATAGGACAAGAGGAAATATCCTCAGGTTGTACCAGGTTTACACTGGATATTAGGAAGAAAATCTTCACCAAAAGGGTTGTGAAGCACTGGAACAGGCTGCC
Organism: Antrostomus carolinensis; assembly: GCF_000700745.2. Lineage (NCBI taxonomy): Eukaryota > Metazoa > Chordata > Aves > Caprimulgiformes > Caprimulgidae > Antrostomus > Antrostomus carolinensis. The sequence goes on from NW_010332080.1 coordinate 67,471, forward strand.
CAGGGAAGTGGTGGAGTCACCATCCCTGGAGATATTTAAAAGACTTGTAGATGTGGCAATTAGGGACATGGTTTAGTGGTGGACTTTGCGGTGTCAATTTATGGTTGGACTGGGTGATCTTAAAGGTCTTTTCCAACCAAACAAAAAAGATTCTATGATTCTGTATTCTGTCATTCAGCTTCCTCCAGCTGAGCAATGTGTTTCAAGTCACAAAGATACAATAATGCAGATCTGTAGAAATCTCTTTTCTGATTTATTTGTGCACACTACAATACAACAGGAAAATTTTAAATGCTCTTTCTAAACTCCCCAACCACAAACTATAAAATATTCATCCATTCAATGCTCTCCAAGAACACTTCACATGACACACCTTCAGGAAAAAACCTCATACTCAGAAGCCTGTGTGTATCAGGAATTCAGTGGTCTTTTACGTATTATTGGAAATTAACTTGTTTGGGGTTTAGTTTCACTACCTTAAAAACTGTTGCTGTGGCTGTGCTCTTTGCTGCAAGTAGGTAGCAGATCTAGAAAACGGCAAACAGGAAGATTTCAGCAACACAGATTTCCACCCACAGTTATGCCATTTTTCAGGGCATCCATATATTCAGTTTACCTGCCCGTGTTCCTTTAAGTCAGTGGAAATAGCTCTGTCTCTCAGCGAGGCAGGCTTGCTTGTGGTTACACACTGGTCGCAAGCAGCCAGAGCAGCCCACAGAAGTTCGAAGCAGTGAGCTTGCATGGTGCAGCAAATTTATCACAACAGCGTGTGGCTCTAGGATGAGCTACTTGATGCTTCTGAAAGCCCTTTCTGAGTCCCAGGGAGTTGTGCATTGGCTGCTAGAGCCAGCCTGATGCTGGTATCCAGCTGAACGCTTTAATTGCACGGGAGCTCCTCTTCATCCCACTGTAGCAGCTGTGATAAGGCTCCTCTTGCCTCGTTTGGCCCTCTAACAGGGAGGCGTGCAGTTATCTCTCCCAGCTTTGGCAGCTCTTCTGCAGCCTCCTTCCAGAGGTACACACTTTCCTCCCTTCACCGTCCAGGGAGCCTAGGTAATTAGCTGGGACTACAAGTCTTGCTTTATATGGCTGAAATTGGGTGAAATTAAACCTTCCCTGCATTAATTCTGAGACTGAAGTGCTCTAAGTGGTTCCAGCATCAGGACCTTTCAGCTTTTACTATATCTTTATTTCACCACAATATCCAGATTGAAAACACATTGCAAGGATTGGTTGGGGCATATGTTAGTGTCAGATCTGTTCTGTGAGTTTCTGAAATTTGGTATTCCCATGTTTGTAAGACAAGACAGCAGTTTCTACATTAAGTTTTGGCTTTGATAGTTTGATGCTGTCTCTGAAGCAGATGGGTATTCAGTTCCATATGTCATCCAGAGCTTTGTTTTGAAAACACCAGGGGAAAAAAAAAAAAAAAAAAAGAACAACTTTCGTCAGATTTTAGCCTGGCTTGTTGACCATCACTAAAAAGTGGAGAGACATTTAACAGTTTTCTGCATAGGTCTGAATATAGAAACTAGAGCAATATATCTTCCAAGTATATCTGCAGCATATATGCATCAAAAAATTAATCTGAAACTTAAAATGATTATTTTAAAATAATAAAATCTTCTGACATTTTATGAAAGTTTTGTCACATTGCTTGTATCAAAGAGGTATTTAAAGGCTGTGTGACTTTGGAGATGACCTCATTATCACTTCCTTCTATTCTAGTTAAAAACCCCATAAAACTAAGTTTTTTAAAGGGCTTTAACTACAAAAGAGTTTTGTTTCTGGGTCAGGGAAGAGAGTTCATTATCCAAAATACATAGTTTTACTTGTTCACACCAAAATGTCTCCAGCAAATTTTCTTGGCATAAAATTGGGTCTCTCCTCATTCAGTATATTGACATAGAAAGGAGAAATTATTTGTTCCATCTTTAGGCAAAAAGGCACCTATGGAGTCCTATATTTGGTCCCCATAGCTCCTGTCTTCTTTTTTTGGCACCATTTTCTCACCAAATTTGCCTTTCCTGATGGAGCTGGCTCCTGATTCTCCCTGGCATCCGTGTGGTAGGAACGAGGGAGACCTGGGAATGGCAGCCCTGGCAGATGACTTGGGCTCAATCCTCCCACTTGTCTGTCAGTCCAGCATCAGCTAACGGAGCCCATCTGTCTCATGGCAGGGCTGTGCGAGGCCCAGCAGCAGCGTGTGGATCTCAACACAAGCCCAGTGACTGTGTTTGTAAAGCAGTTGCGTATTAAAAGGAAGAAGGCAGCTCGAGCACCTAGCCAGATAACCACCCTTCCCTGTGGAGATCACCACAGGGGAGGACTAGAGGTCTTTAAAAGTTAGTTTGTAACATCACAACTAGAAAAATGCATTCGTACCTATTTTAAACCAATACCTTTGGTAAGAACATCGCGTTGTTTCATTGCATTTCATTTTTTAAAGACTTACGATGGATTTTGTACACATCCACGGGTATGCACATGCACATGCAAACGTGCGCATTTGTTTTAATCATTAATCCAGACAAACTAAAGAGCACGTTGTCGCATTAAAGGCTAATGTGATGAAAAGATCAAGGCATTTAATGAAGTGCAAAATTCATCCTACTTATGAAAAGAAACGTTGCGCTCTCCAGGGAAAACTCCGTACGGAAAATGTGGCTTTTTAATGAAAGTTATTTGTGTCTGTTTAATATTCTGGACCATGAGAAAAGATTTTTGTTGTTGTTGTTTTGGCACGTTAATAGCACAGAGTGCCACACCACTTCATTTTTTCTAACAACTCGAACTCTTTGGCAGACAGCCCCACACACGAGTGGATTACCTCTCTGCTTTAATAGGATAGTTCATTAGCAGATTTGGTCACTTAATTGGGAAGGATCGTAGAAAAATTTTAAGAACTTCCTTGCTGCTGTATGCTCAGTTCACCTCCTATCAAGCGCTGGGAACCCAGACCCACCACAGCCTCTGAGACACTCGGTTAATTACTTTCTGTCTCAGAGTGATTATTTCTGCCCCAGCTTCCTCCTCGCGGAGGTTAAGCGCTGTCTAATGAATGTGGAGGGAGAATTAAAAAATCACAACCCTGAGTGTGCAAAGATCAACTGTGTGAGACTTTTCAAGCTGCGTTGTAAAGACGGAGTTAGCAAAGTGCACGTAAAAGAGAAATCCCTCCAACGTCAACAGTTGCCCGTGACCATCACTGCGCACGTAACATCATAAAAACCTCCGAGGGAGCACTCAGAGCTGGCTGCTTTTCCTGGATTGCTCTGCCTTACACTCATACACATCTTGAAATACTTAGATGCAGCAACTGAGTAAGCAGCTTCATACCGTACAGTATTTTACTTGCAGTCAAGTACACCTATATTCCTACCCTCCAATAAATTGCAGAGAGCTGAATTTGGAATTCCTTGTCAGGAAGATTTGGAGAAAAGAAAGGCATTACAGATAAATGCTTTCAATAGTTTCCACAGATTCAGTCTAAAGCTAAAAATCACCTGTTCACTTTTCCTAAGGTGGTTTTCCCTTACAGATGAGATTTGTGACTCATGATATCCTTACAGTGAATGACAGTATAAAACTATTTATTTCCAGCAGTAAGGAAATTATGTATTCTATTACTCACAAGAGGCATGATATATTCTATTCTTGGAAGTTCGTATTCATCTGTAAGTTTTACAGGAACAAGTTTGTCAGAAGCACTGAACACTCCTGGACCACTTGTGAAGTCAGTGCAAACTGGGGGTTTACTTGTAGCTATCAGAGTGTGATGACAGCTTGCTCTCAGGAAAACCTGAATTACAGGAGCCGTGCAGCAGATGTGCAAAGCTTGGACAACCTCATTGCAATTGTCTGTAGAGGAAGGAATGCCACAATAGGCTGACAATTATTTTTAAGTTCTAAAATGTTCCTTAACCTGGGATTTGTGGGAGTTAGAGAGAAATCTTCACCAAGCCATCCTCACACCATGGCATCTCAGAATAACTGGAGTTTCAGAAAACTGTTCTGAGACAGTTGCTGTATTACTTTTGCAAGCATGGCTTGGAATAGACACCTCTCATTTGGAACTTCGCTGGCTCAGAAGTATTTTTACCAGAAGATATGGTGGATGCTAAAGGATAGGTGGAGACCCCTGTAGAAGTTTCCATGTACGGAGCTATAGTTGAACATGGACCAGTTTTGGTGACGAGGGCTCTGGTAGCACTGAGGACTAGACCAGTTACCTGGGAATGACTGAAGTCACTCAGCACTGTGAATCCTGCTGCCCTTGCGCATTTCCAGACCTTTTGGTACCACCTTGCAGTCTCTACCAGCAGGGAGGGTAACCAGAGAAATTTTGTTCATTTAGACCCACTGAAAAACGCATCATTGTGTGACACAAGCCCAGTAAGGCTCTAGCAGGCAGCAGGGAGTCAAAACCAGCTTACTAAGAAGTTAGAGGAGGCCACAGTGGTTCTGTCCCTTCTGTCCCTTTATTAAGACATTGTGAAAACCCCAACTGGTATTGCCAGTTTCCTAACTAGGAGCGGTGAAATCCACTATTTTATCCCAGATTAGAGGCTGCGGTTGTGGTAGCACTTGCTGTATAGTCATAGTCTGTCATAGAGGCATACAATGTATAAGTGGTAATATGTGTCCAGAGTCCAAGAGAGAAAGAATATTAGTAGGGTGTTTATATACACTCCAACCTTGATTATTACAGCTGAAATGGCAGAGAAGAGGTCTTTAATATTTATAAGTTAATAGCTGGTGTAGATTCACTGTTTGGGGCTAGCCTGCATGGGAAATTTTGCCCTAGCAGCTATGCCAGAGTAGCTTCCTTTGTGGACTCTATTCTGGATTTAAAAATCATTTTACTTCTTAATAACACTTGTTCTCACAAAATGTAAATTCTATTCTGGAATAAGAGGATGTTTATTCTGGGGTAGCACCCATATGGGGAGTCACACAGAATGCTAAAAGAATACCAGTTCTGTCCACAATATTTCCTTTGGTTGATTTTTTTTTTTTCCAAGGGGAAAGCCTTGTGACAAGTATGTAAGCACTGAGTATGCCGGACGCAGAAGGCATGCCTTGGGTAGGAACAGATTTAGAGCAGCTCAGAAAAAGCCATTTGATAAAATTCTGGGAAAATGTGTTCTTCATAATGTTGAAATTTTAGAATTCTAAGAAAGTTTGCCAGTCTTCAACACAAACACAAGACCCTTAAAATAAGTGGAAAATACCAACATTCTCCAAAGCAAAGCTGCCTGTTTAGAGTTGCTATTACCACTAGCGCATTGACTACTCATGTTGAGTACTGGACTAGATTGGTTTTACTCTCTCTGTACAAATCAGATATAAGAGATTGATATATTACTGGCATTTTATGAGAAGATAGAGGACAACCTCATAGCTCAATTGAGAGGATCCAAGTTATAGACATTAACCCGACACAAAACACTGGGGTTCTAGAGAAGATCTACTGAAGGAGGGCAACAGCCTGTGGCCTGTCCTTGGTATGTAAAAATAACTCTTCAATCAGAATCAATTTTACAGTTTGATGGACAACCCAGGTATTAGGCTTGCCTATAAAACACAAATGCACAGATCCAGCAGTTGAAAAGGTTAAGATGGAGACTCCTCTTTACAGCTGCGCTTTCTGTTTTAATGCATTCCGTATAAAACCTTTTCATATGTCTGAAAAAAAAAATGCCTACTTTAAACTATTAGGGTGCTGTCCTCAGGGGAAGTTAAAGATGTCCATGGTAACAAAATAAATAATGTAGTAAAAAATGGGTCATGCTTTATTACAGCATTTCACAATAACACAGATCTTTTTTTGAAGTGTTAAACTGTGTCTTTTGTTTAGTAAAGCACATCAGCCAACACTGGCATTCAGCAATGTGCATTTTATTAGCCGTGATCCTCTTTCATCAGAAGTCGTTCTAAATAAAATTGTGGCTGTTTTTTATTTACTGTAACTCATTGTGTTCACTAAGAATTATGAACTGGCAGGTGAAAGTGAACAGCAGATAAAACTAACAGAGATTTTTCAGGCAGGGCAGTTGCGCTGGTGGGAATGTCATGGGGCAATGGCAAACGCACAGACATAGATGGACAGCAAAGGACCTCACATGTACTGGGTGACACATGTTCCCAATGCGGGCAGTGGTGATGGAAACCCCTTTCCAATGGTGCACTTCTCTCCCCAGTGCAGATTCTCCTTAATGACCTGGACAACCTGCCAGAGGACAGCAAAGAGCCTAACACCAAGTTTCATAAGAGCAGTCCCTGAGGCAGGCACGAGAGGAGGTTCAAGGTTAAGGCAGAAATTGACGCCTTCAGGATTTTGCTGAACACCTGAAGCTCTCTTAAGATCCAAAAGCTGCTACTGGAAGCAGGGTAGAGGTTTAGCCTTCCTGAATCTATTTTTAATTAACACCTCACTTTCTGGGAAACTAACTCTCTGGGATATACCTTATGTAAGGGTAGCGCACCCACTGCAACATGCCTTGACAGCCACTTGAGGGAATGACCTCAGTTTGAAAATCTTCCCTTTGTTTTCCCAACTGGCAGGTTACCAGTTTTTCTGAGGCACATGGAAGGAGAAAATCATCACCAGCTTTGAGCTGATCACTCCCCAGAATGAGCTGAGCCTGTGAGAGAGCCTCCCGACATTCAGCAGAGTCTCTTTACTGCTTGGTGCAAAATTAAAATACCCTGATGAAAAGTTGAGCATGGCAAAGGTACAGGTACATTTTGCCTCCTCTATTTTTTAATCTGTGCTGTTCCTGGGAGATCTTGCATCCAACTTCCCAATTTTCAAAAAACTACCTAGTCAGGCAGCTCCCTCCATCTGCTATGCTTTATGGTGAGAATAAGGGATTTTATCTTTTTTTCTTCAAGTCTGAGAGGGGGAAAATGAGCAACATATAAAAGGTGCATTAAGGTCCCAATCTAACTGCCACTTGAGTGGGGCAGCTGCAGATGCATGGACACACCACGTGTGTCTTGTAACATCTGGAGTTGGAGGCACAAGGAGAGTATGAGTTCCTTGTCCTGGCCCTCTCTGGGTGAATTTCACACCTAAACACCAACACACCATGCCATGACCCTTCCAGTCTCTACCCTCCAGTCATCCTCATTTGTTACATGGAAACATGCACTCAGCATCACCAAGAAGTGGGAGATGTAGCCCCCACTCCAGCAAGCTTTCCATCTAAATATCTCAGTCTGAACATCCAGCAAAGGAATAAGATGTACAATGGAGACAGATGGAGTCTTTGATACAGTCATGGCAGGGCTTTTAATGTATTTTTCCTCTCTTCTTGGGTTATGTCTTTTGCAGACAGACACAACTGGTTTGCCCATGCTCTAAGCTATGTATGCACAAGCCAACAGTGCACCAGAAACCACATGGCCATGATTAGTGTAGCACTGTGCCCAAGCTAATAAAGCGGGCTCAGAGGCAGGATATATTAAGTTGGGCTCACTGCCACTAAGATGTCTACCTGGCATCCATCTGGTACAACATGCAGGCAAGGCATAGCTTCCTTTTCTTTCAAAAGACCACATAGCTGCACCCTCAGTTACTTCCCCAGTGCCTGGGGGTTAGCTCTGGAGGAAGGAGCATGTCAGAGGAAGGAAATGAAAAGGAGATGTGCCTCACCTGCCAGGCAAGGGTGAGGAGGAAACCCTACGGACTGTGCTCAGCTTCGGGATTAGAAGGAAGATACAGTAGGAACAGTCAGGATGTACAAAAGCAAATGGAGAAGGAAAGACTTTGATCATCCAGCTGGGGTAGGTTTTATGGTGGTATAGGCTGAAAGTTTTGCTGGTGACTGAACATGTTGAGACCACAAGAATTCACCATCCACTGCCTCAGCCAGGTATGAAAGTCCACAGCAGAAAATAACTCTCACATTGCCATCCACATTGCTTAGCCAAACACCAAAAACCTTTTGCAGGATTTGTTTATCTTCTTCCTTCTCAGGTTCCACCTAGAGTGGCACCCCTCAGTCATGTCCTAGTCCTCTTTGAGCTGGTTCCTGGGAGGCTCCATGGTCAGAGGTGCCCCTGACATCTTAGCATCAGCACAAGCTAAGTCCAGCTGAAGAAGAGGAATAGAAGCCACCAGTACAGGGAATTCTCCCATCAATTTCCCCCAGCCACAGAGTTTTGTAAGAACTGGTGTGAGAAAATTGCCAAATGAAAAGTCAGACCTGTTATGTCAGATAACTCTGGAGGTGTA
>NW_010332080.1:75733-99085 GCF_000700745.2 Antrostomus carolinensis
ATGGAAGTGTAAGCCACAAAGATTCTAGTCTTCCTTTTCATTCCCTCTCGCATCCTCACAGTTTCAATCCACCTCGTACAGCTGCTTCCCATTTCTTTCCCTCCTGTTTCTCTTGAGAACTTGCCTCATGACTGCGGTGTGTTTGATGGAGAACGTCTGGCTACTTTCCAGTCTGAGTCACCTCGAAGGGCAACTGCTGAAGCACTTCTGCTCTCAGGTGCAGAGCATCCAGTCTGTGCGTCTCTGGTGAGCTGAGGAATAAGGCACAGTACTGCAGAGGTCAAACTTATTCCCCACGGGTTGCTGTAAACAGCTATTTTATTTTGCTGCTACCATTAGACCACCCTAGAGCTTCCTAAGCTTCTAAGTTTCTCTGAGGCAAGAAATGCTCGTTTTCAGTGAGAATCATATTAAGTCCTGGATCAAGATGAGGGTGTGGGGAAGGCTGAGTTTTGACCTATTGTAGACAGAGGGCTGACCCAAAATTTTTGAGCTAGAGCTGGATACTGCCATGAGATGGAACGGGGAGAGGGGGGAGGAGGCAGAGGTCCTCACAGGCCCTCCTCTGGGGAGCTGTAATAGATTCCCGCACATCCAATTAGCAAGATGGAAAGCAGATTAAAAACAGATTATTGTCACTGTAGCTCATGCTGAGCAGAATCTTCTCTCTGCTCAAGATGTTGCTCAGATGTGAGCCAGGGTGGCCCTTTACCTTCCCAGAAGTGAATCAGGGGAGCCTTAGCTCACCCATCAGAATGGGTTTGGCCTGAAAATGTTCACAGCATTTTTGCAAAGGTGTCTCCCTGGGTACACATGAGGCTGAAGTTAGTTAAAAATAATCATATTTACCCATTATTCTTTCTTTTTTTTTTTTCTCCCTTACTGCTGTGTTGCTTTTATTTCATGCTAGAAATTTGTAATTTCCTTAAGCAAAATGCCTAAGGTCATTTGCATCATGACCATGCAAATATGTGCATAAACATCCTGCTTTCTAACAATACTTGCCTCTTTGATGGAGTTTGGTTGTGAAATTCTGACCTTTATTGTATTTGTGTTTGCATCTTAACTCATTCAGCAGGGACGCAGAAAGAAACAGGCTGCACAAACCCTATTCATACACAAAGCACACCAACACCAGCAGCAGCAACAACAAAAGATAGCTAAGATAAGAAGAACACATCTGATGTGAAGCTTTTCAGTCCAAATGTGGGGGCCGGATGAAGTCAAGGCATGATGTGGTAACCAAGGGAGTCTGTCAAAGCTTTAGGTAGGAACAGGAAGACAAGCAAGATGGGCAGCAGTCTGCTTCACTGCTAGCTTGCAAAAAGTCCCATCAGGCTGCTTCCCATTCAGCCTCAGAAAAGTAACTTCCTCTCTTTTTGCCTCCATTCCCTCCATAAAATGGGGGTTAGTGCTTCCTTCTTTCTAACCCTTTCTTGTGTCTCATGCAGTGACAGCACAGGTTCAGCTTTGTTTCTCTTCCTGTAGACAATGGGCCTCAGGTTGCTCCTGAGGATGATGGCTCCTATTGTTGTAAAGCAAATGAGATAGAAGAAAAGCTGGAGGCAAAGAAAGTGGATGTGCATCCTGAAAATGAACCTGGAAACAGAGAGGACACATATTAATTGGTGCTATAACTTGCCTCAATTCTGTTGACTGAATTCATGTTGAATATGCTCCCCTCAGCGTAAAGACAAAGAAAGAAGTGATGGCAATAATAAAGACAGAATTCAGTGAATCAGGACTCTGTGAAGCACAGCTAACCATAAGTAGGACCCTAGCAATGCAAAACAAAGGATATGGCTCAAGAAACAACCAGAAATATTTGCCAGGCAGAGGAAACAGACTTCCAGGAACTCAGAGGGTATGGAAGTGAGGAAGGGTACAGATTGAAAAGTGAAGATATTTGAAGACAAAGAAGAACATCAAACTGCAAGGTGCAAAGCTGGTGCTGAGAATCAAGAGGTGACTCAGAGGACAGGGCACACTTCTCAGTATGAAAGATCTGCTCTTAGAGATTTCTGTCAATAAATGTGGATCAACCAGCACAAGACAAAAATGTTTTCTCCTTCTCATGCACTCTTAGTCATTTTTGGAGAAAGTGGGCAGGAAGCAGGAGAGGATATACATATATGAATGTATATTTATACATACACATATATACATTCATGGTAGGACCTTTATGTTGCACAGAACAGACTGTTTCTGGGCACTTCTCCATATTTAAAAATACGTTCTGGCAATTCAAGTGAATAACACTCAGCCACTTCCACTTTGGCCCGACAACTGCCTTTCTTTACTTCATTTTGTATGTCTCCCTGTAACAATGTGCTAAGCAGAGCCTGGGGGCTTGCCAAAGCAAGCCTCCTCACCACGGTGCCCTCCAGACCCCCGAAGGCTAGCTCTGGCAAACTCTTGGTGGAAGCAAATTCCAGAAGGAAGAGTTCACCCCTGGAGCAGCCACACAGACGGGAATATTCCTCTGCTGCAGAAATTTCAGATACGTGGTTTCTGGCCCCTGTCTAGCACACGGAGTGTGTGTTGGTATATAAGTGGTACAGTTGCGCTTTGTATAAGATAACCTTCCTTTTTTATGTAAATAGTTTTCTGGTTGCAGAACAGATCTTTCAAAGGCAAAGTACAGTATAATGAGGTTGTCTGGAGTTCATGGATAATGTGAACCAAAGCCTTGGGAAAGTAAAAAGTTGCCCATCCTGTAATCTCTCTGCAGTGTTCACTCAAAGGGATATATTTGAGGGGACTGCATAGGGAAAGGAATCTAAACCTAAAAGCAAGACAGAGAACAGGGTGAAAGATTAAATGCAAACAAGGTCAAGAAAGCAAAGAACATGAAGATTATTTTACCAGAAGATGATACTGAATGCAAAAATATGACACCAAATAAACAGTAGTAGATTGCAACTAAATGCTAGTGGTTTGGGATTTTACACAGCCAGAAGAAATCTCCAAGGCTGGGAGAAGAGCACAATGAACTGTAGTCCTGGAGACTGGCTAGAGGTCATCCTGCTCTGTTCCCACCACCTGGGACCAGAGGACACATTCATCCTCAGGGCTTGATCCTGCTGTCATTGATACTTCAGAACCTGTGGGGGTTTCTCTGGAGAAACGGCTGGAGGCCAGGTAGGAGTGTCAGAACACCACAAATGACACAGCATGCCCATGTTTAAGTGAATGAATTTCACTGTACTTGACTGGGCCATTTTTTGCTACAAAGCAGAAAAATATGTTTCTCTTCATTGTCAGTGTTGTGTGTTTTCATCCTTGCTTATCAATTCTACAGTGAAAAAATAAATAGGCAACTAAGATGAACACTCTGCATTTCTAGGTTGCTTTTGAAGGAAACAATACTTGTCCAGCTACATGTTCTCTTCTTGTTCCCACATAATAACTTTTAAAGAGGTATATGCTTTCAACCAAAATTTTGATGGCAAGTAGAAGCACCAGATTACCAGGAAGGGCAGGTAGAGCTCAGCCCTATAAGAGCATTGAGTCTGGTGACAGGAGACAAAGTGGTGTGAAGGCGAGGGTGCTTAGGGGACACAAAGAGAAAGCCATGTGCTGTAGTCCAATAATGTGCTCTTTTTAACTGATTCTGTCCTGAAAGCCTTAAACCTCTTGACCTTCAACTGCTTTGTCAGTATGAAAAAGTAACCAGACAGCTATGCCTGTGTAAGGTCAATCACAAAAGGACACACTAGTCAGTAGTTTGTCCTCTGCACCTATGTTGAAATGGCAACAGCTCTGCAAAATAAATTCATAAGGCTGCACAGGTGATTCAGCTAAGACTTTTCTAGGTTGCAGAAGCATAAGGAGAGTCTTTCCCACTTAAAATTTCAGGGAAACAGGAGTGGTTTACAGCAGTAGTACTTCCTGCCTGCAGTTTAAATGTAATGTGACAGCTGCCTTAGAATAAAAGCAAAACAAGAATTGTTCAAAAAAGTGTCTTTAAAATCAATTCAGCAATGACTACTCCCCACTGGTGACAGCTTCTGTAAAATTTCACTATGAGAGAAGTGCATGGTTTCCCAGGAGCTCCAGGCATCTAAAAGAAAATGTTGGCACTCAGGAAGCTGCCTTAATTCCAGTAATTGCTTAAAGAGTTCAAACATGAGTCTCCCTTTGGCCTTTAGCTAATCACTTCTTTTTCTCCAGGTGAGGTAATTTTTACATATCTCACAAAGATGTGGAGAGGCTTACTTAATCATTTTGTAAAACATTCAAAGTCACGTGCAACCCTTAGGTGTTCAGATTGTTGTGTGCTGTCTGCAGACACCTTTGGACACCATGCTTTCTGCGTGCTGAGAGCAGGCAGCGCTGTGGGAGATGCTCATTCTGTAACATTCTCTTACAAAGAACCATCATAAAAAAGAAATTTAGTCACAGCAGTTGTGCCCAAATAATGTTAAGTGTCTGACTAGGTCCACAAGACAAGGATATTTAAAAGTTCTGACCCAGATTTCATCCTTATCCCAATACTCAGCGTCCTGAAAGTTAAGCTGACTGAATTTGCGTTCCCTCAGACATATATGCAGGCCATTAGGTTGGGAGCAATTTGTCTCCTGATACACACAGAGTTACCTGCAAATGTTAAAATGTTCCAGGTCTTCCAACAGTAGATGTTCTTGGGTCTTCAACAGATATCTACATGCCCTTGCAAGAAAGGTAAGGGTAAGAAAGAGGTAGGTTGCTTTTGGAGAAGTAGTGCATATCTGTAATACTGATAGAATACATTACATATATCTGTAATACTGATAGAAGGTGCAGTTTTAATCTGATACTTATAAATGCAGATTTTAATTAAATACTTAAACTACTGAGGATAATCTGTGTGCTTTTAACTTGATTTTACAGATTTCTAGTGCACCACAGAAGAAACATACCCATGCAGCTCCATAGCTGAAATAATTTGTTATGCTGCCAGTAGAGCTGTGATAACTCTTTGCAGTTAACTCTGCCCCCACAGTATTTTCCTCTGCTGTAAACATTACGTATATAACATTTAAAAATAATTACTTGACAGGTAATACTTGACACCTGTAGCACTTTCCAGGTGAATATGAGTGTATTTCCTGTACAAGGCAGGAGCATTTTGCTGTCCTTATCTAAGTTGTGGAGGATTCAAGACAGAGCAGTTAAAAGACCTGCAGGTCAGCACAGCAAGTGCTGTTTTCTGTCTGTCTGGTAAAAAATGCAAATGAGACAAACCCCAAAATTTTAACCATTGCCTTGTGCACAGACATTCTTTTGGATCTACCCCAAAGTTTGGTTAGAGCACCAGGGGACGGCAGCTGGTGAAGAGCTGGCCTGTTTGCAGGCCATGTAAGGAGAAGCAGGGCAGATCAAAAAGCAGAAACAGAGAGTGCAAGTTTTTAGTGATATTCAAAACAAGCCGTGTGCAGTTTTTGCGGTGCTTTTTCTGCCTGCAGTCTAGTCCTTGAGTGTTTTTGAACTCTGCAGTAAAGTCACATAGGCTTTTTTTCAGCTTCCTCTTTCCTGAGTGCCTAGGAATAAATGCTGCTTACCTTGGTAGGTCTCAAACTCCCAGCAGATGAGCCAGCTTGGGCAATATTCGAGGGAGCAGAGAAGGCTTTGGCGCAGGCGTTGGGAGAGCCAGGCGATGCCCTTAGCCATGCAGGGGACTTCTCCCAAGCAATTATTCCAGCTCTAACGTGGGAAGAATGAAATAGATGTTTCTGTGCTTTAACATGTCCTGGTGAAGACTGAAATCTTGCTGTTTTGAATACCAGACTCTCCAGAGGAGTCCTCTTTCCCATGTCTTAATTTTTACTGTTGTGGTCTTTTTTATTCCATCTATATTTAGTCAGAGAAGAGATTTAGAGGAATGTAAATAGGTTGAATGTATGTCTGTAAACATAGGAACGAACTTGGCAGCCCACTGTCAAGTGGTCTGTTAAATATGTTGACATGATCATACTGTATTTTGGTGGATTTAGGAGCCTGCCTGGTTTCCCACTCTTACTTTCTCTCTCTGTCTCACAGACACACACATAAAGACTCATTCACATTTTAAAACCAATCTAACCAGGCAGGCACTGTATTTGGCTGTAGAAGAGGCAAACTGAAACTTCTTTTAGATCTTGGGCACCTCAAGTTAACCAGTTACTGTTACACAGATGGATAGACAGATAATTTACTTGTAGATTACCAGATGAGTAACATTCATTTTATTTTGACGTCTGCAAATACCTCAAACAAGATAGTCAGAAATGGAGTCAATAAGGATACTGCTTGTGTGTCCTACAGCTTTGTCACCCTGAATAGTTTTTGAAAGCTGTGACGACAGCAGTTGGAGTCTCCAGAAGTCAGTGCTCCTGCTTGTCTGCCAAGAAGCAGTCCATCAAAAGGAAAAACATCTTAAGCTGGAGCCTCTGGAGTGCATATGTTGTCTAATATATCCTTGAAGAGGAAGTATAGTCAATTCTCTGCAAATGGTCATCCATCCTACTAGCCAATAATATCAGGTGCTGAAAAAGTCCCTCCATACTAAATTATCCCATATTACTTAGCCATCTATTAGACTCATCAGTAAAACAGCAGAATATTTTCCAGCTGTTTTAACAAGTTTCCCTGATCAGGAGTATCACCCACATAATCAGCCTTAAGCATTGCAGTGGCCACAGTGAGATGACATGACATGTTTTGGGGAAGCAAGTTTTACCCAGAAATTAAGATTGTTTACTGAATTCTCCTGAAGTGAGAAGACGACTGGTCTCAAAAGCCAGATTTTCTCCTCTTCCCCCTCTCCCCTTTTTAAGAACACAAGTTTTCTGGAGTGTTTTATGAGCAGGCATACTCACACACAGCAGACTCTACAGCTTGCCATCTTACAATCTGCACTGCCACCCTGGAGGGACCCTGGCCCCTGGCTGGTTGCTGAGCCACCCTCCTGCAGCTGGTCCACCTTGCCACCCTGGGAATGCACTCAGAGACCTGCCCACTGCAAAGGCAGTTGGTCTTCTCCAGGGAAAGGCCTCAGGGCAGCTGGTCTGTCCAGAAAGATCATTTCATAGAATCATAGAATGGTCTGGGTTGGAAGGGACCTTAAAGACCATCTAGTTCCAACCCCCCTGCCATCAGCAGGGACACCCCCCACTAGATCAGGTTGCTCAAAGCCTCATCCAACCTGGATTTCCATTGCACTGGCAGCAATGGCTCTGAGCACCAAGCTCTTCCTGCTTTTCAGGGATGTGATTTTGTTCCATTAATATCAAGTGTGGAATTGCTCAATGATGTCTATTAATGCAGAGTGAAGTGTGAGCACAGTAGGCAAGAGACAGTTCAGGGAGGTTTTGGGACTTGATTTATTTTATATATATATAAATATATAATTTTAATGAGAATAGGCAGAGGAATGGTTCTGTTTTGAGGAGGGGAAGTTGGAGTTGTTTTCAAGGTGCTCCGCAGGGCCTACAAAAAAAAGAAGTTGACTGAGAGCGAGAAAATAGGTATTTTCCTCAAACCTTTTTGACCTCAGTGGTGGAATGCTAGTTTTGTTTTGTTTTCTTTTTAATGTAGGAGAACGATGAATTTCAATTTCTGTGCTGATCCCATGTGGTTCAAGTCATCATGATGTTGTCTGTGGAGCCACTGTTGAGCTTTCACTTTTGACCGCTGAAGACCAAACATGTTTCAGAGGTGATAAACTGCTCAGTCTCTGACAGGAGAAAAGGCAAACAGTAACTGCAGCCCTCTTTAACCACCCATCGCATTGCAACCAGCCACCATGCCCTGCTGCTTGCTCTATGCAGCTTCACACGCGCCCTGGACACCAGCCGAAGCAGACAGAGCCTCTTCAGTGTTAAATCAAGCTTGTGGTTTGCAAGCGCATTATTTGCGAATGCAGCCAGTGACCAGCTCGTGCCTGATGTCAGAGGTGGAGTACTTGGACGGCGCCTTTTTCTGGAGGAAGTGGGGAATGCCTCGGGATGCTCCTGTGGAAGGAGCAGCATGGGCCACCTCTGCAGTTGTCTGCAGGCATGCAGACAGCTCCGGTCCTTGCTGACTGAAAATGTGGGGAAGGAGGAGGGGAGAAATGCAAACAGAAACATCTTTGCTGAAATCTTTACCATCTGGCTTTGAGAAGATAAACATACAATGTTGTTGGTTTTTTAACTGACAAGCAGAGAAACTTGGGGGTTTTTTGGTTTCTGAGGTTTTTTTCTTTTTACATTGGCATCTTTGACAGAGTCTCCTAGACTCCCTTGTCCTACCTCGTCCCCCTTGCTTGCCTATGCAGAGCCATTACAGGCTTATAATGGAAATATTTTTGTATCTATGTAGTGGAAAACACCCGTTTAAACCGGATGTTTGGGATCAGAAGGACTGACCCAGAATCTGCACTGGGGCAGACATGAAAGCATGACAATTTCATTCACAAAGGTTTTCTGGGACCAGTTCTCTTCTGCCTAAGTGGAGTCACGCACATGCTGGCTCAGATGCTCCCACAGCATTTCCAGAGCGGAGTCAATTGCTTTTAAAGTTATGCAGGGCTACATCCTTAATGGACAGAGGCCATGAGCACGACTGGGAACAATTATCAGCTGAATAAGATGTTCATCTGCAAGGGGTGCGCTTTTGCCAGCTACTACCCTTGGACAGCCCAGGGAGCGAGAGGCACAGTCAATCCCACGCCTACTTGTTTTCCTTCCCTTCATCGCCACAGTTTCAACTGATTTTGATTACTCTGGCGCCAAATAAATGAAAACATTTCATAGACATATAATCATCCGTCACTGTGAAGAAAGGAAAAATGCTTGTGTATTGTATGTTTATAAATACGCTTAATGAAAAAAGGGATAGCTCTACCCTTCCCAGCCTCGTGTGGCTGTAGCCAGCGTAGCTGTGTGTCATGTTGGAAAAGCTGGTTGCTGCTTACATCCCGACACGGTCTCTGGCACAGCTGCGGAGCTGGTGGTGCCACGGAGGGATGCGTAGCCCCGTCCTTCCCCTCCCACCACAATTCGAAGGTTAGTGCCCAGGGAGAGGTAAGTGATATGAGGTGTCAGGAGGCAGGAGCACAGCCTCTGCCCATGGACTGCAGCAGAAGCACAGCACATGGGAGGGAGCAAAGGGAAGGTGGGGAGGGGGGAAGGAGGGAAATAACTTGCAGACATAGTCTGCTGCAGCTTTCTCGGTCCCTGGAAAGAACCTGACTCGGCTCCCACCAGATCAGGGGACTTTGGGATTGCCAGGTGAAAAGGAAGAGTAGTCATTGCTAGCAGCAGTATGACAGCCTACGTGCTGCTCTCGTCTCACAGGACCATCCATCTTGTCACACAAACTGTGGGCAGATGTTCATCAGGAAGTTTTTCTGACTATTTGGAAATGGACTTTCTTTATGTATTCATTCATTTCTTTACTACAGGGGAGTGTTTGGCTTGCTTCTGTTTTAAGGATTGCATTGCTTGTCATGTCAGCCTAAATACAACTCAATACAAGAATGTCATGCCCTAAATGCAGCCTTTAAAAAGGCCAGTCCCTCTTGTCTAAGAAGGAAATAAATGTACAAAAATGTCATGAAAAATTGCTGCTAGGATCTATCCATTAAGCTCTTTTGACCCTTATTCTTTAGATGTCGGATCTGCTGATAGGTTACTGTTTGCATCTGCCTTGAACCCACAAACACTGGCATACTGTTGGCCTTTTCCAAACTGTTACCTGAGCTGCAGCTTGTAGAAATCATTCACATCAAGCTTTTTTCCCTCCAAAGGTCTTGTGAGTACCGAGTGGAGAAGAATAAAATTTAAATTGATAAAGTGGAGAGATTAAAGGGATAAAATATTGTGACAAGATGTTATGCCAGGTGCTTGTGAAGGTGGATGCTGCTGCAGGAGCAATTAAATTGCACCACACAGTGCGCACTTGCAGGACTGTGGTGGGCAGGGAAGGAGAGAGATTAGATTATCAAAGGCTCCTAAATTGCTACAACTTGGTAGGAATATCCTGCAATAGCTGAAAGATGCAAGCGCAATCACTGCTCTGCAAATCACACAGTGAGTTGCTCTTTCTAAGGCACAGGCAGCTTGTAATTAATTTCTTTTATTTCTTCCTTTTTTTTTTTTTTTAATGCTATGTAGCTGACACAGCATTTCAGGTTTTGTGACCCTGTTGTAAAAGTAACAGTGTTTTGCATTCCACTGGAAGCACCATGTTATGAAGAAGAGAAGATTATTATTTTTTTCGAAGAATAGTCAATGATTTATTTTTCTTGCATCATGATGGAGGATGGCTTTAAAATATTTTTCTCTCCAGACACTCTTTGAAGCCTGTCCTGTGGCTTTTGTCTTTTGATATCTGAATATTTCAGATACGGTACCCATACCACAGCAAGAACTGCAGTCTGACATGGGCTGTAGAGCAGTGTCCTGCCTTACAAAGTGGAGAATGACCCTTTTTTCCGGAAACCAGGACACTGGCTTCCAGAAAAAGGTAATTATTCCCTAGGTGTAGGCTGGCCAACACACAGACTGGCTATGTGGAGGGAAGAGCTGGCTAAATTGTGTCTCCTGTTAGAAACACAGAGCTAGAGAGTTGGAAGAGACCTAGGAGGTCATCACTTCCATCCCTAAAATCCAAGCAGAACCAGCTATATCAACAGGCAGAACCAGTATTTCAAGCATTCCAGCTCTTTAAAACTTCCAGTGATGGTGAGTTTCCAGACTCCCTATGTAGTTTATTCTAGTGCTTGATTACCCTAAACTACAGAAAGATTTTCCCTCATGTTTAGGCTAAGTCTCTCCACCTGCAGTTGAAGATTATCACTCCTGCCTATCTACAGTGAATACAGAGCACAGCTTTCTCCCTTCCCTTCCTGCCTGTGACAGGTTTGAAGACAAGTATCAGCTCTCCCTTACGAGACTGGGAAACAACCCCATCTGAGTCTGTCCTACAGACCACATTTTTCAAGGCCTTCTCCATTGATCTCTCCAGTTTGCCCACATTCTTAAACCACAGTGAGCTGTGGAGGGCACAGTGCTCCTGATGGGGTTTTGTCAGTAGCAACTAGAACAGAAAGACTAGTGTGACTTGCCCGTGACAGCCAGCGTTTGCTTTTTCTGTCGCTCCATAATACGTTTGCACAATGCGGACTACAAGCCCTGTGCTTCCTCTGAAGAACTTCTACCAAGTCAGTGTTTCTCCAGCCAGTGTTTGTGTATCTGATTATTACTGAATATAAGACCTTGAACTTGCACTGACTGAATTTCACCCTCTTTATTCACACTGTTGCTCACTGAGTTAAGATCTTTTAAAATTTTTGACTTGTGTTTGTGGTTACCATTGTTTCAGTAGCATCAGTAAGAATGCTGTGTCTTTCCTTTCCCAAGGAGTTAATACAGGGGGATCACACCTGGTGCTTGTTTTCTTTGTCCTTGTTAACTGCTCCTCCAGGCCATATTACCTTCTACCTGCTCATAGGCAGACAGACCAGGATAGCATCAGAGATATCCTGGAGTTGGCTTCCCTCTTTTCCAGATTTCTGGGAACTTATTTATCATCTCAGGTTCCCAAGGGTAGTTGCTAACAGCCCTGGGACAGTTTCAACTAGTTGCCAAACTATCCTACTGTTTTATTCCATACAGTCTACCTGATGTTGAAATGCCAGAGGGTCTATCCCCACAGGTACTTCAGTGTGAATCGGGAGCATGCTTTTGAAGCAAACCTCCTGCTCCTTCTCCTGGAAGAGTTTTGGCTCACACCGTGGAGCACTCACAGGACAGGTGAACAGGGTGACTTTCAAATTAAACTAAAATGCAAGGTGGACTCTGGGCCAGACTAGCATTAATTTGAGGTAAACCTCCCTGACATACGTATGATGTAGAGGTCAGGTCCTCAGCAACGTCCATTCCTTGGCACTCTAACTTCTTGCAATTCTTTTCTATATGAGCTTGAACACTTGCCTTCCTGTCAGCAACAGGTCTGTGTAAGCCAGCTCCTCGTAACTGACCGTTTCCATGCAGACCTGCATGAAAGATGTAATATCACTGTGGTTTCCCTGGGATCTGTTATCAGGTTTTCCTCCCCAGTGAACAGCAGACTGACTCTTTTCCTTGGAGGTTGAGCGTTAGATTACTGCTTGTTCTGCACACACATGCACATGCACACAATCTCCCCACAACTGTGAAAAATCTCACGGGGTACCAAGATGTTTCAGAGGGTACCCCTCCTCTGAAACACCCTTTGCAGCCTGGCATCTGGCTGTGATTAAGGTACAGTTTAACCCTACAAAAAATCCATTCTTCCCTCTTTCCACCATTAAATACAGGGAATCTGAATGTATCTGAAAGAGTCATCATTTGCACGTGTTCTTTAAAGGGTTCAGAAAGGACAAAAATACTTTTTCCTGCACTGACATAGAAGTGAGCACATACTTGCTAAAACCACACCTCCATTCTCAGGGAAGTCATTCTCATCTGGTGACTAATGTTAAATAGTGCTGAAGTAGGTAGGCTTTTAATGAACCTGACCTAAGCAGGTAAATTGAAGCAGACCATAACTTATTAAAAATACGTAAATTAAAACTGACTTTTATTTAGGATACTGACCAAAGTGGGTTCTCTCACATATTCCTCAACTTAGACAATTTCAGGGCCACTGTCCAGGCTCTGATATCAAGACATAACTGCATAACTGCTACCCTCTGGAAATGCTATTTGTGGTTTTTCTTATGATATTATGTCATTGTCCATGGCATAATATTTCAATACCACATAAAGTATGTGCATGATGCATTATTATCAAATGATATAGAAATGCACAAATTTCCTAAGTAATATAGAAGGAAATCTGTTGTTGATCACTTCTACTCAACTTTGAGGCAGATTGTTTTAATATTTTATTTAATTAGCATTTACTGTGCTCCCCATACAACAGCTGTCTTTCCACTGAATGCCACAGAAATGTCTGAACAAAAGAAAAATGGAGCTAAAGTAATGGAATATCTTCTATTTTGCATGCATGTATAAGGTACAGTTGTGTTTTGTTAGGTACGAGGGCTTTTTTCAAAGGCTCATACATTCAGCCTCACAGCAAATTTATTCTCTGACTTGAAAGAGAATAAAAGGGAATAAAGAAACAACCTACTTTGTACAAGCAAACAAAAGTAAATTTATAGATACAATTCCAGTCTTTTACAGTAATTGCCTCTTACTTTGTAGTGCCACAGATCAATTTGCATTTGGGGGGAACTTTTGCTTCCTCTGTAGTCGTTCTTCACTCTGCTGGCTGCCTGTGAACTGAGGCAGGATTTTCCTTGCACTTCATTTCTGATCTTCAGGGATGTGCATCAGCTCATCCTGTACCACCTTTTGGATGAAGACAGAATTGAAGTACCCTTTAGCTTAAAATCATAAAAGTCTCAAAAAGTCTAAATAGAAAAGGAAACAAACTCAGACATTTATTAAGAGCAGGCAGAGAAAGCAAACTTAAAGGAAAAAAACTGGCATATATTTGGTCCATTCGGCCATAAAGAGTCAAGCTCTAGAAAGCTGTTTTTTCCTCAGAGCAGCAAGAGTAGAGTTTAGCTGCCTTGATGTTGACTTCTCTGCCCTCTTGCAGATTTCCTCAGCAAATTACTGCCACTTTCTGTGTCATTGTCCAAACCTGAGGGAAGATCAGTAATGTCTTATATACCATTTAAATTGTAAACTGTTCAATCAGTAGCAAAACTTGAACAGTTGTAGAGTGCATAACTCCCAGAGGCTGGCAATGTAGTTTCTAGGAACAGACAGTTGCAGAAATGCATCACAGCTATTTCACTGATGTTCCCCCATTTTTACTCCCTTACCTAGTCTGGCTCTGAGGTGGTTTCCTTGATCTCTGTGTCTCTGTTGTCTTCCTTCTGTCAACTCTTGCAGGTGCACGAATGTACATTTCTACATGTCTTGACACTTTTTCCTGCACTCTGTCACATGCAGATCAGAAGGCAACACTAACCACTCTGTCATGTTCTCCTCCTAAAAACAGCGTGGCTTTTGGGCTGAATACATGTAGTCTCCATCTCATAAAGCCATAGCTTCATAAGCATCTGGAGCTCCTAAACTGTTCCAGGAGCTCGAAAGTGGTTGGGAACATGAGAGATCCCCCACTGGGAGCAATTACTGCTTCCAGAGCAGCTTCTGTTGTTAGACTCCTGAACAGTGATGGGTTTCCACAACAAGCTGTTTCCTTGCTGGACAAGAATATGTATAAGACTTGGATAACTTTGTAACTTTATAACTATGCAACTTTAGTGGAATGTACCAGATATCAAAATACAATCTCAACACCATAACCAAGCCAGGTAAGATGAACTTTGTAGGCAAACCTTTGTGATGGGTACAGGGAAGAGCTTTCAGAAAGCTCAGAAGGGAAGCTTAGCTACAGTACTACCCAGTCTGACACCTCCAGAGTGTGCCCTCTCCTTGGCCTGCCTGGGTAAATGGGCGATTTCTAGTACTCCCAGTGAGAGAGAGGTTATTCAGACATAACTTCTCAGTGGTTTTTCATTAACTGCCCTAAAGGGGCACAGGAGGAAATAATACAGAAGAGCTGATATGCTCCTGATTAGCTGTTGTGTTACCCCTTCTCAGAGTCCACAGAGGAAGAAATGCAATCAAACCAAGTCACAGCCACTCTTCAGATGTTAAAGGAATCAAAATAATCTGCAACCACTCTCAGTGGAAGTCCTAGGATTCATTTTAAGGCAGAAAAGACTCCCTTTCCTTGAATGTGCACCTTAACACTTCTTCTCAGCAGTGTTCACAGTCATAAGACTTTAAAGTCAGATAAATATACAGATAAGGAGATAGTTCTGTTTTTTAAAGGGACAGAGCAAAATAAAGGACACGTAATGTACTCTCCTAGCAGGACAGCTCTGCGAGGGGATTAAGTTGCAGCCCCAGCATGCCTGAAGCTGCATACAATCTCACAAACTCTACATCACTAGCTTTAAGCAAATAAGCCGTTACCAGCACTCAAAGACAAAATAAATAAAGCTAAACAAAATGTGCTTATTTTGAGACTACGGTTCAAAAACCAGGGGCTCCCTTCCAATGGCATTCTCTCCATTGAGTCCAGTAGGCATAGGAACAAGCCTTCAGATGTTTGAAGCAGTGATTTCTGTCGATATCTCAGTAAGCAGTCTCCTTTCATGGGTTTCCTTCCACTGACATTTTATCCATCTGTGTGGTCTGTTCTGAAGCTCAATGTGCTTTGCTGCTGCAATCAGAGGAGATCCAAGGATTCCCCAAATGCTTTCCCTTGAGGGCACTTGGCATAAGACTTTGCCAGGGAAGAAACACCTTTGAGCACTATTCGGTTCTATGTTTTCAGAGATGAACAGGCAGCAAGTGGCTTTCAGAAGTTCAGTCTGGGAAAGGCATTCCAGCCCAGTTCACTGCAGTTTCTCAAACACACACCCCAACAGCTCCAATCAAGGGCTGTTCAGTTACACTGCAGGGTCATTTTTTCCCAAAAGAAGTCCTATGACAAGAAACTCATATGATATGAATTATCAGGTAAATGTTATTTCATCATTGATCCACTGGCAAATTGGCCCAGAAAGGGGACAATGACAGTTTGCTTCAAGGCATCTGCTCCTGGAAAGACCAAGATCACTCTCTAAAACTATTGTTGATGGTGAGCAACGTGGATCAAAGAAAAACAGAGCTCCAAGGTATCAAAAAGTTTCCACTGGTCAAGCTACTGACTGCAGCAGGATTTGGAAAGATTTCTTCCCCGGGGATCCCACCTTTCATTCCAGGCCTTTGTTCCACATCACTTTTTTCAGTTAGGTCCTGACAGGCTGGGAGACATCATCATCCCTCCAGCAAAATGGAAACCTGCACCAGCTTTCCCTGATTGCCTTGAACATTCACCGAATCTAAACCAGGAGGAGCTACTTTTTAAAGAGAAATATGTGCAGCAGTTAATGGGAAAGCACACACCGTTGGCATGGTTTGTATTTTTATGCTATTAGGCATTGAACTTTGGGAACAAAATTTGATAGGTGAGTATACACTATGACCAAGATTTTCAGAACCAGTTAGTAGAGGATAGTGCCTTCATCTTCTGATAGCTTCATGAACCAAATTGAGGGAACTCAGCTTTCAGGAAAGACTAGACTACCTATTGTCAAATCCTTCCACAGGCTCATGGTGGGAGTATGGAAAATCATTTGCTGCTGCCAACAGTTTTCACCACCAGGTCTACGGGAGACTTTCCAACTGAAGGATTATTTCAATGAGATCACCTTCCCTCCCAAACTGAAGGGAGTTGCTCATTTTTCCTACAGGTGTACTAAGTTCAGAGCGTTAAACCTCTGTCAACACAAAAAGCACTTTTGCATATTGTTGCTTTCTGTGTTGTGGTATGATCTTTTTTATGTATATGCTTGCAGCCTGGGGTAAGTGGGTTCTGATATGGTATTTCAGGGAAGATTTTCCTCATAGTTTCTAGGACTACTGCATAAAAGGTTGCAGATATAAAGGTGAATTTCTATTCTTGGTAACTCTGACAATGCAATTCCACTGAAACTGTGGCATTTCTCTGTATTTGGCTACTGAACAAAGAGTAAAATTTAACGGAGAGGGTTGAACATGATTCATCGCTTGTAAAAACAGAATGAAGACTCTTCAGTTGCAAGTTTCCCTCCCATTCTGCTGTCTGCCTCTTTATTGCTATGCACTACCTTGAGACTGCAGGGAATCTTGTACAGCTGTCATTGCAGCTTTGTAGGTTGGCCAACATAGGACAAGCTTATTAAGTGATGTGAGCAGTGCTCTGCTACTCATGACTGGACCACTCACCAACTCACACTCCCATTCTATGATTCACCAGCACTTCTTTCCTTTAAGAGCAAACCTTAAATGAAAGTCACGTTACAGTTAACTTTCATTAACTTTCTACAGGGTAACTCATCCCACTGACAAACATGCATACACTTAACACCTTTTTTTAAAGACTAAGAGAAATAATGTGTTGATTATGACACCACCAGCACATCTGCACAATCAGATATACTGATTATTGGGTAAACAGTAGTCCAATATAGGTTGTTCTACACAAAAATCAAGACTGAAGCTCTTCTTTATGGAGCAACCTAAATACACCCCACCTGGCTGTTTAGAAAAGCCTTCAGTTGCTTTTACCAGGGGCTGGATCAGACCCAGTCATGTCTGTCACTGAATGGCCACATATTTGTTGGGGCCAGACTTTTTGCTGGCCTATAGGTGAAGGTCATAAGATACAGATACTCTCATAGCCATAACAAATTTTATTATAATCAAAAGAGGGTATAGGTTTGGGATATTTTTTTTTCCCCAGCCATTGCCCTGACAGGGCCCACCAGCATGTTTGTAGCAGATGTAATGGTGGAGATGTGCTGTGGCTGACAACAAGAGAAACTCAAACATTGTTTTGCAGGATGTGCCCAACTCACAGCTGCCTTCACTTCAACTTAGCACATCTCCAAGCCAACAATTAAGACATCCAAGCATTTCATATTGAGGAAAGGGGAAAAAAAAAACAACCAAAACAACAGACAGTGCCACGAGGAGTGCATATGGAAGAAAAGGCAAGTAAATCCAGCATGGAAAAATTAGGTAAAATACCCATTTGATCACTCTTTCTTTTCTTAAGCTGTTTCTCAGGATGCAGTCATAGCATTAAACCTTTCCTTCAAAAAGTCTATGACAATAACCTTTTTGCACTGGTTCAAAGCAAATTGTTGCTTCCACTTTATTTCATTTAAGGTGGGATGAACAAGAGCACTTGTCTGCTTTATTTAGTGGTAAAGGTTCATTTATATTATGCTACATCCCTTTCTCATGAATGTCCGGCTCTATTTTCTCTAACAGAGTCCACCTGCCCTCATTGCAATTTCTGCAAGACTTGTTCATTTCTCTGATCAGATTCTTCCCTCTGAATTTATCTCTGACTTTTCATTTTCTTCTCCCTCTCTCCTTCCTTCTCCCCTTGACTTTTCTCACGTTGTGAAATTGCTACTGCAAATGGATGCTCCTCAATCTCTTGTTTACTCTTTTACATCACAGTCATCTTTCCTCTGTGTTGCCTTTTACACCCAAAAAGTCCTCCCAGATCCTGCTTGTTAGTAATCTTCCCTGCTCCTAATAAGGACTAACGCAAAATTAGTGTGCTAATTATGATCAGATGGGGCAGGGGAGAACAGTTATATCTTGTTAAGAGTGACTTATATTAAAGATATATAAAGAAATTTTGTGGATATTTTTCAGCCAAGGATATTTTTCATTCATTTTTACTTGAATCCTTTGTATAGCATTTGGAAAATTTTCCCTAAAAATCTTCCCTGTTTGCTATTTACAGGGGTTGTACTGGGCAGTCAACTATCCATCTTTCATCCTGGATCAAACCAGAGCGTTGTGCAGAGGCAGTCGCAGACTATTTTGGGGGAGGGCAGTAACCAAGTGCAACTCCCAGGCCACCAGCTAGTTCACCCATGGCACCATACTGGGTAGAGGTTGGCATAAAACCATAAAACCAGCAGCCTTCCCTGAGAACCTGTTACCAAATTCAGATTTAATGTACCCATTACTCACAATGTGCTGATATTCTTAGAGTGAGAGCCCTGTCATAAATGTTAAAGACCTTTCTGAGCAATTAGACAGAATAAGGTAGTTTTGCTAGAATCCCCTGTGAAATACAGATGCCAAGCACTGTATGTATATTATCTCTGTAAGCCCAGAGAGAAGTAGCAGATAAGTAATTTGAATTTTCATCACCAAATTACCTGCATTACTTCTCTCTCTAGAGTAGCTACTTCTTATTAAGCAGATACTTAATTTCTCATTTTCTACATTTATAAGAAAAGTATGAGTTGCTTTGAAAAATATCACCAAGTACATCCTAAAAAGTTAACAGTGGAACAATAGCTTGTTACAATAACTAGACAATTTTATTCATGTGCCTAAAAACTCAGACCAAAAGAGATTGCAAGCCCTGCAAAATTTTTGCCCACTTGCGCGTAATCCCACTGATTCTAGTAAAACAAGTCACACGAAGAAATGTAAGCATGTATTGCCTGTTTCACTCTGTTTGCTTTGTGACTTTACTGACAAAAGTTCAAATTCAGTCCTTACAGATTTAGTCCAAGTTCAATTCTTGCCACTGGTTAGTGTTAAGATATTATTTAGCTGCCTCGAGCTCTTTGTCTTATTTCCACCGGAATGGAGTTTTGCTGGTGCAGATATTGAGACAGTTTAAATTGGTGGCACTTGTCAATGTAAAGGGTGGGCTGGCCTGCAACCTTTGCAATATTTACCAGAAAATTAAAAATACTGGGAAGTTTTATGTGAGCTACTATGTGCAAACATCTTTAGGTGCTTATCTGGATTTTTGAAATCTTTCCTTTTCTCCTCCTTCCCCACAAGTTTCTTGTTCCCTTTTTTCCCACTTTTCTGCCCTTTTCCCTGCTGGCCACAAACACTTGACTCATTTCAATTCACCAGCAAAAGGCTGATGAAAAACCCTCCAAACTCTATTACTGAGAATAAGTTATTGGAAATAAATAAAACAGCTTTTGTATCCAGGGAGAAAAAGGACCAAGAGTGGTGGAGTGATACTGGTCAGGTTTCTACACCAGAGCACTCTACAGCAGCACTGATGTAGCATTTTTGGTATCGCTGCAAAACAGGAAGAGCAGAAGGAAACAGTTCATTTAGGTCAGTCCTTTTTTTAGCTTAGTTGTTTAATCTGGGTCAATTTTGAAATGAAAACCTAAAGCATTTTATTTTCAAACTGGCAGAGTGAAATGTTTGGGTGTTGTTTTAAAGTGTTTCCATGTTCTCCTCTGCTATGTTGCCTGACAGCCACAATTTACAGGCAGATCGATCCGGTTCCTCTGAAATGGCATCTTCTGGTGAATTCTCTCCTCCGCATTTGTTTTAATTACTATTTTCATAACGCTTACACCTCATTCACAAGGTTAGGAGAGGCCACTGTAAGCCAGAGCTCCCTGCTGATGGCAAATGAGTGCCAGCAGCTCCAGATTACTACAATACCAGTTTGCTGTTCTGTAACTCATGCTGTACTATTCCATGGTGATTTTGCAGGATAGCCTGGCCCATGACATTCCCAGCCTCTCAGCACTAACTCAATAAATGGTTCAGACCCAAGGTTTCTAATACTGCCACTCAGTAGCATTCACCTTTGACACATGGCAAGGGTTTAGGTTGGCAGTTGGTGGTTTTTTTCCTTTAGAAAGGTTGAAAACTTGAGGTTTCTTTCTGACACTGCTGGATAGATGAAGACTCATGCAGGTGTTGGAAGCCTGAAGCCTTCACTTTGGCTTCCAGAAAAGCAGGAAGCAAGGGAGAGTGTTGAGGGAAAATTTAAATTATGTATTGAGCAAAATACACAGGCAGCTTCTAACGTCCTCTCAGTTTCCTCTTTGCAAGATCCATGCCAAAAGCCTTAGCACACAAAGTTCTGACCGGGAGAGCCTGGGTCGTGTTTCTTTTGGGTACCTTGGGGGTTGGTGAGAGGGTGCTGTGAAGAGCAGTGTGGTGTGTCGTGGCTGACTAAGGCCTCTACCCAAACTGGAGCATGCAAGACATGGAATTTGCCCTTGCCCATTAGGTTTAAGGAGATTTTTGGTCCTTTCACTGTGAACATTTGCTTTGCTTTGATCTTGCTCTGTCCCATGGATGGGACAAGTGGATGTAAAGGAATGGCATTCTCCCTGTATTGTCCTGCTCCAGTTTGCCTCCGTTCATTTAGCACTTGTCCATCCCTGCTTGTGTTTGAACTCAACCAGCTTTGTCCGAGGCTGACCAAGCGCACCATGCGTTTCGCTCTCTGCAGTCCAGGCTTTGCTTGTGGTGGAGCAGAGCAGCAGAGAGCATCTAACATGCAGATTTTGCCCCAGGGTCGAACATATCCTGCTGCATTGAGATGTATGGTGTCTGTCTGGAAGATCTCAAGGGATTAAAGCCAGTCTATATTGAAAGGAGGATGAAAACTGAGAGGTTGCTATCAGTGGAGGGAAGGAAGACATTGTTTACATACAGCCGGTCACTTGTAGGGCAGATGGAGAGGCTACATGCCTCCCTACATTGTTGTGTCAAACCTCAAACTGTAAACCTGACCTCCTAACACCTCCTGAGAGCTGCCAAAATAATCCCTAAATCATTCTGGTTTGGTCCTCTCAGGAGCTTGTGGGATTCTGCAGTTTGCAAGGTGGCTGGCCGCTGGGGCATACCTTGGTATGGTCAGGCATTTACTGTGCTCTATGAGGGGAAAAAAGTCAGTTTAGATTCAGAGAATTATAAATCTTAGCAGTCAGAGCTTTGCTTGTGTTCATTTGACATTCTGATCAGTGAGACCTTAAGTATTTGCTCTTAAAAATCTGGACTTTGGTTGAGGGTTTGAGGGAGGGAGTGGTAGTGTTTTTTTCTCAAATTTTGGCAACAATGGAATCTGTTGACCAAGACTTCAGAGTATGTACATGCCTGGTCTTGGGACTTGTTTACCGGAGGTCATGTTCCAGCCAACAACCCCAGTGAACAGGGCCATGCTCTACAGTACTAATGTAGAAAATATATTCCTCAGTGCACCTAAATTTTTGAGTCCTACCCCATGTGTCAAATTAAACAAATGACTACTGGCACGATAATTTGATCTTTCCATTGTCATGTGGTCTCTTGTTAATTTGTTTCATGATGTGTCAGCTTCTAGATCTAAGACTGATATTAGTCCCTGAAGGTTAACCATTATCTTACATCTTATTCATTCGAAAGCAAAGGATGTCTAAGTACCAATGGTACGAGCCTTCTTATATCATATCATTGGGCCTCTGTTACAGTAATTACAGGACAACTTTAAAAAAATGATTGAGACTGGCATTAATGGTGTCATGGCTCAGATAGCAACATTCAGATGCCCTCCCTGGGGCATGAACTGTGAAATGATCCAGTTTAGTCTTCTCCTTCAAGCAATGCCAACTACGTGAGCAGTATATTTAGACATAGATATATTGTAAGGCTGTAGGAACAGCTGATGTGTACCCAGCATAAAATGGTACTGTGGTATACTGAGGGCTGCCAGCAACTCTTACCCATTTTTTTAGGATTCCTGGCCTCTCTGGTGGGTGTAGCAGTGGCATGGGAGAAGAGTCATCCATTTGCCTGCTTGAGTGTAGCACAGACCCACATAGCACAGTCTTTTCCTTTAAAATCCAAGGTGGTTAGACCTTAATAAAGCATATTCCCATGTACTATTTGCAGCTGACTGTTGGCAGAGCAGAGACCCGAGTGGCAGGCTACATGTCAAAACACTCAGGCTTTTCCCTTGCATCATCTACCCTAGCTATGAGATGTCAAAACCAGCCCAACTGTTGCTTCTCACATCGCATAGCTATGCCACAACCTTCACAGCAGATGACTGAGGTGAGGTATTCACATAGCTGACATTTGCTGTGCACTGGCATGCTGTGCTGCCGGGCACTGCCCAGAGCCCTGCGGATGCTCACAGCACATGCTCTGGCTGTCTGGGTGTCCATTCCAGCCATGGCAGCTCTCCTGCCCCAGCCTGTTGAGTACAAGAAAAAGAGAAATAAAATGCAGTACAAATAGTGATTTAAGGCTTCTATTGCTGCTGCCTTCTGAAGCAGCCAGGGACTAGAGCTCCTGCAGGAAGGATCTCTATCCCAGATTCCAAGACAGAAATAAGGGGGTCCTGCCACAGCGGTGAGCTTGGCCAAGTAAGGGGGTCCGATTTTTGCCTGCCACAGTGGTGAGCTTGGCCAAGCACATCCCTGCAGCAGCCTGGTTCCTTGGGTTCATTGAAATACATTCCTGTTGGCCTAATCTCAAACCTCTGATTAATTTAAAATCTTAATAATACATCCTGGCTTAATAATGCATCTGACACAGCAGACACAGAGTCACAGGTAACTCAGCACATTACATATCTCTTCTGTGTCCCTCATTTAAAAATCACTTTTTTATATGGTGACAGATCTGTCTGAAATTTGGGGGCTTGGCTTACACTCAGGTGAATGTGCCATAAGGTCCTGGTTCTGCTCTCTGACCAGCCGAGTTAAACTTGTACAATTAGATTTCTGGGGCAGTTACCCTGAGAAAGCGAAGCTGCAATTAGTTTATGCGCTGGCCGAAGGTACGGCCGGTTGCTTGACTTGAACTGTGTGGCACAACCCAACCACATAGGCAGCCGAGAGAAAAATGAAGCCAGCATCTGTTCCCGGCACGGCCACCCGCCAGCATATCGCCGGGTCACTGAGCCTCCAAACCTTTCCTGGCTTCGGGCTCTATCCCCTTCCCAGGGACCGCCGCTCCC
>NW_010332080.1:99195-108308 GCF_000700745.2 Antrostomus carolinensis
CAGGATCACGCATCCCACCTGGAGGCACACATCCCACCCACGGCCACGCATCCTGCCCACTGGTATGCATCCCACCCACAGGCACACATCCTGCTCAGGGGCATGTAAACCTGCCTAGGGTCACACATCTCGCCCACTGGCACACATCCCACCCAGGGCCACACATCCCACTGCAGACACGCATTCTGCCCAGGGACACATATCCCACCAGTGGGCACACAACCTGCCTGGGGGCACACATCCCACCCACAGGTACACATCCCACCCACGGCCACGCATCCTGCCCACTGGTATGCATCCCACCCACAGGCACGCATCCTGCTCAGGGGCACACAACCTGCCCGGGGCCACACCTCTCGCCCACTGGCATACATCCCACCCAGGGCCACACATCCCACTGTGGACATGCATTCTGCCCAGGGACACGCATCCCACACACTGGCAAGCGTCACACCAGTGGGCACACATCCTGCCTGGGAGCACACTTCCCACCCATGGGCATGCATCCCATCTGGGGCCAGGACAGAACAGGACGGGCAGCAGGGTGTGCTCCCCTGGGAGCATCCCACCTCCCAGGCAAGCACCATAAGGGAATCAGCGTTGCTGTCAGGTTTCGGCTTTGGTGAATGCTTGTTGAATTATTTACATGGGAGTGGAAGAAGTCTGGCTCTGGGAGCAGGGAGAGGTTTATCCTGGACCAGCCAAAAAGTTGGTCTGGTTGCGGTAGGCTCTGGAACAGCCAGTAAGCAAAAAAGCCAAGCTTTCAGTTACTGGCCTGATTCAAGCACAGCAGGGGTTTGAGCTCGGCGCACAGTAGCAAAGTGTCCTTTTCTTGCTGTTCAGAATTGCTCTGGTTCTTTCTGGAAATTCGTTTGGGAAAATTTCCTATTTTCCTAGGTATTATGTGTTGCTAGAACTGCCACATCCTTTTGCATTGCAAGAAGCTTCTGTTTCAGCAGACTGAATTTCTTTGGAGGCAAACCTACTGCACGTGCATGTGCAGCTCCCCACTAACCCTAAAAGGAAGGCAGGATGCCCGGGTAGATTGCATTTGCACTAGAAATGCAGGCAATGTCAGAAAAAGGCGTTCTACTTCCATAATTGCAACAAGTAGAAAAAATGCAAGTGTATTAAGCACCTAATTTAGTCTGGAGATCCCTGCTCTGCAATGTGGGAAGTACTTCTGCAGAACCCCACAGAGGTCTGGCATCAGTCTGCACAAGAGGTATCTGTGTGCCAGGGGGTTTGAGTGTGAGCTCCTTGCAGGAGGAACTGTGTGTTGTTATGTATTTGTGCTCCACCTACCAGTATTTTTGATAATATTGCAAAGGATTCTTACTTTTCTTCCAAAGCAGCTCTTTCACTGTGGTAGTCGCTCAGAGGGTGTGGGGAAAGCTTCATTCTGCTTCAGCCCTGCGGTCAGTGCAGTCCTTTTATTGCCATGGGTTTCTTGGCAAAGGTTTCATGGGTTTCAGCATGCTGAACCCCAGGCTGTGCAGGTGTGAGGCATCCTCTGGTTTGCAGTGAGGTGGGAAAGGGCTGCTGCCCACTGCTCAGAAGAGAGGAAAAGGAGACAAGAGGTGGCACAGCAGCCACTTTTCTGTGCTGCAGTAAGTGACTTTTCTCCCCTCTTTTTGCATTGTCACAGCCAAAGCCAGAACTGACAATTGATTATTAGGTTTGGGACTCTTTTTTCCTTTTTTTTTTTTTTTTGAGAAGGAAAGGGAAGAATCTCCAACAGGACAGACCTGTTATCACCTCAAGAGATGCTGAGCTAAATCCTGAGGATTTTACTCAAGTTTTCTCTTGGGTAGAGATCTTTCTGATGGGAACAGGAATTGTGTTAGGTAAGGGCTACTGGATTCAACCCTATGGAAATAACTTACAACCTTTCCTGCGGGTTCAGAAGTCTAGTGATCTTCAAGCACTCCTTAGAGATTGCCATCATACAGGTTCAAAACCATGTTCAGTCTTTTTTTAATCTCCCCTGACTGTTTCTTTTCCTTTCTTTTTTACTTATTTTTAAAAAAAAACCTCTTCACCGTGTCCTTTCTCCAGCCAGTGTCTTTCCTATGGCTGATTCCTAATGTTTTACAAGATGACTTACACATCCTGCCCTAGGAGCAGACTAATACCCGGGTTTGAATTACTATTGAATAAGCAGCAATGAAATCTCTATCAAAATAATCAGTAGTTCCAAAAACCACAAACAACAAAACAAGCAGAGTTGAACTAACTCAGCAAGACCATTTGTAGCATCAGGGACGGTGAGTCATTCTCCTTTTCCCTCCCTCAGCAGACTCCATCGCTGCCTCGCGCAGCCCCGGGGAGGGCAGGTGGAGTGGGTAGGGCATGACTTCAGAAAGTTAAAAAAAAAAAAAGAAAAAAAAAAGAAAGTCGACATCACTCAGGTCACGTGATGCAAAGGGACCAATGGAGGCAGGTTCTGGAAAGGGGAACAGTTAAATTTGTAATTTTGGTTGTGTGAAACACTTCTTTGGGCCTCATAAACAACCACAGAACCACAAGTTGGGTACAGAGGCAGTCACACAAGAGCGGGTCCGGGATATTGGTCAGCAGGCAGGGCGAATCGTTTTGACTGCAAACCACAGAGTTTCGTAGAGTGGTAAGCATCATCAACCACAACCGATCCGCTATTTTTTTTTTCTTTTTAAGAAACAATTTCAGAGTTCTTTTAGCAAAAGAACCTTATAATCCGCTTTGTGCTGCTCCTGAGGCACTGGGATAAAACAGAACATGATGGCTGGGAGGAGGGTGGTAGCAATGACCATTCTTCATTTTTCACTCCCCAAGGTAGAAGAAATCATATATTCCTTCACTGTAAAGACAGACTGAGTTTTAAAGAGGAAACAATGACTTCAAACGGCGTATTTGAGTCACTTCCTTCTTACCAGCACTTCTTGAGAGGTAAGTACCATTCAGACTTTCTAAATATACTTTTTTACTTTCCCATACTTAAGAAAATGCATGTTTGGAGAGTATCTGGGGACATTCTTGTAGTACATGCTTTTCCCCACTTCAGTTTTCTTTGAGGCACTCTCATTGAAGCTAATATCTGAGCTTGCAGGAATACCATCCCATTACCTATCAGTCAGTTAAAGAGATTATAACAACGACTCTTTTAAGCTGTTCAAACAGCCGTTGCCTGCTTGTGACTTTTCTCTTCATAAATCAAAGTGTGCCAGAATAACTCACATGAATTACTGCAGATACAATAGCAGTAGCATAAGCCCCTTTTGATTCTTTCTGGCAGAATTATGAGGTTTTGAGCCACTGCCATGAAAAATGACAGCCAACAACAAGCGACACATATTACAGGGTGAAACATGGGGAGTGAGCAGCAAGCTGGTGTGGCCAGCCAGCAGAGCGTGATGCTGTCTCACTTATGTTAGACCATCAGCCCGGGTAAAGGCACGTTCACCCAGGAGAAGTCAGAAAAAGCTTAGGAACCTGCTTAAAGTTATCTGCAACTCACGTGGCTCAGGAAAAGAAGCAGTGCGGATAAACTCAGTTTCTGTTGATGCCATGCAGGTCTCGGGTGACTGTGAATTAACGGCTGCAGCCACCCTTAGAGAAATGAAGCAGTCCTGTAAAGGCTGAGGGGGGGGATTGCAGAGCTTCACCCAGCAATCTGCCTTTTTTCACCAGTGACCAAGCACACTGAGAGGCTCCTTCTAACTTTCTCACAACCCCCCGTGGAGCTAATGTTTTAGTCATGGGTTATTCATACAAGTAAGCCAGGGACTGGCAAGAGAAACTTGTCCGCTTCCTCGTAACTACCTTCCTAAATAGCTCATGCTACAGCTGAACTTTTCCCCTTTCCACACAAGCCCTCTGACCGCTCAAGCCCTTTTTGCAGCAGGGCTGAGCCTGTTCGGATGACAAGGCACTTAAAGGCAGTCGTGGACCGCTCGTCGAGCTTGGCCAGGCTGCTGCCAGAGAGCAGCACTTCATAACTCTTTATAGTTACAGACTACAGTTTCCCGGCCTCACTGGTGGTGTCGGTGTGAGTCATGAGTTATTCGTATTAATAAGCAGGCTGGGGAATGCGGAAGGCTCGTCCCAGCTGCTGTGTCACAAGCAGCAGCGGCTCCGACCAGCACCCTGCTGCTCCTGCAGATCAGCGCTCCCTCGAGTGGGATGCAGGCTGAGGGCAGCCTGCCGAAATGCTAATCCACTCTCCCACCTTCCTTCAGCTCTTTTTTTCCCCCACCTTGTGTCAAAAGTTTTTCTACTTCTGTCTTTGTTGGCACCGGAGGAGAGCTGAATTACAAAGAGCCATGTGAGTCACTGGAGCTCACAGCACCTTCTAGCCCTGGCAGGGGAGATGCTGAGGGGTGAGCAAGAAGTGGTGAACTGCTCTGCAGCGCTCGCAGTGCTGACAGTTCCTCAGCACCCCTACCAAGCAAAGGAAGCAATACTGCTAGAATAACAAGAAGGATCTTCCTGCATTTCGTCAGCTTTTTTTTTTTTTTTTTGCTTTTTTTTTTTTTTTAAGCTCACCCAACTGTTTACTGTTTAATCTGTAGCACAGGAAGACTTGTTGAGGAAATTTTGTGCTTCTGATAAAATAACAAACAGAGTGAACCTCATGGGGCAGTGCCTGCAGTGAGTGCCAGAGCACAGCCAGCCCATGGGACAGGCTGGGGAGGGCAGAGGCCGTATTGCAGGCAGGAGCCCAGAGAGCCTGAGAGCAGCTGGTTGGAGACCAAGGACTGATTTGTCCAGAAAAGGAGGAGTATCGTTAAAGCTGGTTAATCCAGCAAATGATTTAGCTCAACACTCCAGAATAGATTTTTATTATCCTCCTTATTGCTGTTCTCATTATTGTGATTAATGTTACTACAGCACCAGTATTTTGTGTTTCTTCATAGACTAGGCTAGAAGTTTTACTAGGCTAGAATTCAAGCTAGATACCTTAGGATATTCATCCAGTTTTGGCAATGCAGGTACAGATCCTGGTACGTACCCAGCACAAGCAAGATCAAACTCCCGCTGTACACTGCTAGAAAAGCTTGAGCAACAGCGCTTCGGTTGAGTTATAAAGTAAATGTTTCAGCGTTGCGAAAGAATATTGTGTTTGAACGTGGAAAGCTGTGACGGTTTTCCAGCAGTTCCCTTTTTGTTCCTTTCTTTACTCAAATGAACTTCGCACAGTTTCAAAATCCTGGGTGCAGCAAAAGTAATGCTTGGGTCTTGGAGCAACAAAAATAATCATCTCTAGGGTCAGTTGATCTCACTCGTATTTCTCAGTAGTGTTTACATAGATCGGTCATTCAAAATGTCCAAAACTGTCTCTTTTTTTTTTTTTTTCCCGCCAAAATTTATTGGGCTTTCTCTCTTAACTGAAATTGTGAGGTAAAGGGAAAAATAACAAGTTGTCTTCTGCCATGGATTTCACTTTATCAGTCCATGCAGCTCTCTGAGAAGGAAATCCATAACTCTTTTTTAGCCCGATACTATGTGAAAATTTGGAAAAAAGAGGGGAGTGGGGAAGCAGAACCATTGTTCCAGCCCCTGTGAGCAGTGACAGATGTAGAAAGCCTGACATATTAATTGAATGTGGTACACCACAAAGGATATGGCTCTTTTTCTATCACACCACACCAGGTCCTCGCTTCTGCCACTAGGTAAAGAAATGAGGATTGTATTGTACTGAAACCTCCAGTGACATGTTCTGCATGCTGAACACATTCAAATGTTTACTGGCTCTGCTTTTAATGATGGCCTCATTTTCCTAATGGCCTCTTTCGGTTTACGGTCTGGGCTTGGTGTCAGGAGTACAGGGTAGGAGCATTTCTAAGTGTCTTCCTGTAGTGCAACCCACAGAAAAACATCACTCCATCTCTTTCTCAAATCTAGGATTGCCTCTGCAAGGTTGTAGTTCAAACTTTTATTCTAGTAAGATTCATAATATAAAGACAAATTTGCTGGTTTTATTGAGGGTTTAACACAGGTTCATGCATATTGGCCGGGTCAACACAGTGATATCTCCAGGCAGGGGGACAAAAACAAGACCTGTTGGATAGTCTTGTATTAAAGAGTGCACATACAGTTTTTAAAGGGTGCCTAGATAATTACATGATATCGCCCCACCCCATAGCTTCTTTCAACTTCTTAAGGGCATTAAACTGTCTTGGAAGGTTTCATAATAATTTTGCCTGCATGGGAAGACAGAACAACTAATCTTTTTGCAGGGTTTTAATGGGGCTCTAAATAGCATGAAGCATAATATTTTCCAGGAGGGCACTTTTTCCTCATTTTTCCTTTTGCTGCAAGGTCTAATTATTTCAATATGCAAAGAAGGTTACTCCTGCTTTTGCCTTTGTTGTATTTTTTAATTCGTTAATCAAGGTAATGAAGACCTGTGGTGCAACATTTTGTTGGTTTCTTATCAAATGGAAATGCACTCCAGCAGAGCACTTGTACAACATGGAAAAATACACTGTGCATGCTTTCTTCCTAGTTCTAATATGCCAGGTAGTGCTCTGCCATTATGAGTTTCTTCCTTTGCAAATTCTAAATAAAACTGTAGCAAGAAGCTCTCCCTGCTTTGAAGGGCTTCCCTGCCTGGACCCATGGACATCTGTACATAAGCCTACAGCTTCTCATTGAAAGTTGGTGGCTCTGACTTGCCTTGTGATGGGATTTACATTGGTAGACTCCTAAAGTCCTCAGTGCTGTATGTTAGTGGAGTGGTGAGGTTTTTGGAAGCTCCCTGTCATCCAAGCCTATATCTGCAGTCTCCCCCTCTCAGCATATGCGACCTCCTTAGAAGTAAGTGTGTGTCTGCAGAGGGTGCTGCATGAGGAGCGGGGTAACAAGTTGATAATAACTTCAGCCCTCTAGAGTTGGTGACATTATCAGAAGTGGTTATATACTAGAAGTAACTCTGCCAAAGACACATTTCTCTGGGAGGCGCATGGTACCCAACACTACCACATATTTTCATTCACTTGCCCAGTAGAAGAAACCTATCTTTTCACAATAGCATAAACTGCATTGTCACTGCATAGGGTAGAGAGACAGTTTTCCATCACTTTTGCAGACAGCCTGAACTGTAACAAAGAGTTAATTTGTGTCAGCATTATAAAATATTAACTGCATCTTGTGAATAGGAAATTGAACTAAAGCTCATAAAAACCTTGGCTTACTAGAAGAAAAAACTTGCACAATGTCTGATTTACACAGCCTTCTCTCTGTTTGAGTCTTTTTTTCATTTAAAAGCCTTGAGAAACATTGCAAGACCTGAACACAGGAATTCCTGTGAAGCAAGGGGTGAAGTATCTGACAGAGATGAATACGCTGCTTTGGTAAGATCAAGAAATTTTATCCTAGGCCAAAATATTAGACTAAGTGTTTAACCAGTCACACTCAGTGTAGTGATGTGTTGTGATGGCAGCCTTAACAAGGACTCGGGGTTATGGCTGGCTTGCAGATACATCAGATTGTCTTACCCTTTATTGTGTGGCCATTAATATGAGATTGTTGGATGGCAGCTTTGCCTCGGACCATGTTTTACCATGAGAAACAAACTCCAGCTCTGAAGTAGCTCTCTGGTGGGAAATAAAAGTATCTTCCCTACCCTGCTGGTGTATGCAACAGGAATAGAAAATAAACTGTATTTTTTTCATGACTAGAAGATATTAATGGTTTAGTTTGACTGCTAAGACATGACCCCAAAAGAACAGTCTGCTTATTTTTAAATGCATATGAAGACCAGTGATATTGGCAAGTTTATGAAAGTAATTTATGAACTCTTGAATAATTTTGCTTCACAACACAGAATGATTATCTGCATTGTCCTGTTATTTGAGAGTGGAGAGTCTATACCTAAACCAAGAGCGGCAAGGAAATTACTGTTCTTGGATGTAGAAATCATAGAATCATAGAATGGTTTGGGTTGAAAGGGACATTTAAAAGTCATCTAGTCCAACTGCCCTGTAGTGAGCAGGGACATCTTCAACTAGATCAAGTTGATCAGAGAATAGACATAGTTGCTTTTAAAAGCTAAGCAGAAGTAATCCTAAGGAAATGGCAAAGGCATTTCTCTGTAAGACTATGAGGTTGTTCTGAGGTTGTTCCACCAACAGGATAAGCTCATCTGACTTTGACACCCTGCCACATTCAGAGGGGATGTGCTGGGTCTCAGTGGTCTCTGCTGCTCCCCTGAAGCTGTGCCTGGAGGGCTGGGCAGGGACATTAACCTAAGGTCCTCTTGTACTGTTGTGTAGAGCAAGGGTGAGCAGGCTCAGGAGCTCAAGTGGAATGCCACCTGTGGGAAAAGGTTAGGGTGGGCTGGTGCTCTGCAGAAACTGCTGGCTGTGGTGCCTTGGTGAGTGATAATTTGTGACAAGACAGGGAAACCTGCCTTCCTCCAGCACACACGGGGCAAAGATTTGCACTTAAGAGGCTGCCACAGAGTACCTGGCTGGCCCTGGTAACCTGCTGGAGGAGGAGGAGGGCTGCACCACGCACCTGTAACAACCTCCACCAGAGGCATGGGCTGCTTGTGCTGAAATTCGTGAGTGCCTGATGGACTACTGGGCAAGGGCAGCAGTGTGGGTCCAGAAGTCCTGGCAGGAGGGCAAGGAAGAAGTAGGTCTGGCTCTGGGTAAGAGGATGGACTGAGGCTGGATGGAGAGGAACCACCCACTCTTTGAATCCAAGTTCTGCCCAGCATCTGTCTTCCCTGTGCCAGCACAGGCCTCCTGGATGCAAGATATGAGTTTGAATTGGGGTGTGCAGTGTTTTAGGTGGGGCGGCTGCCATGAGCATCAGGCTGTGCACAGAGACAAAGCACTCCAGTGTGCAGGGGCAGCTCAGCAGAGGCCACACAACCCCTTCACTGCAGGGCCGTGAGCCTGACAGATTTTCTGTGTTCCTGCAGATTGCAGTGTGCAAGGATGTGCTTGCTCAGGTTTCTTTCAATTTTTATTTATTTACTCGTGTTTTCTGTTTGTTTGGGTTTGTTTCCTAAAATAACTCTGACTCGCTCCTATTCCTTTCTCTGTGCTTAGCCAAGGGGACAAGGTATGGTGGAAATTTTTTTTTAAACAGTGGGTGATTACAGCCTAGAACACGTTGCCATA
>NW_010332080.1:108349-131953 GCF_000700745.2 Antrostomus carolinensis
TATACATAACAGTTTCATAAAACAGGTAAGGAAAAAAGAAGCTTTGGAAGGATTAAGTTCTCCCTTCATCTCTCACTGCTGTCTTTCAGAATAGAAACTGATCTCTGTTAAAGCGTAGAAAGAAAGCTTCCCATGTAAGCAGGTCTGTCATCTGCAAAATTAATTGTGGCTTCCTCCATGACATCTGGTACTGGCCATGGAGAGAGACAGACTACTGGTTAGTTGAATCACTGGTCTGAGAGAAGGACAAGAAAACATTACACTACTTCATTACCTTTTCTGTTATCTTAAGAGGATGGGTAAAATTTGTATAGACCTTAAGTCATCTTCCCAAATAGTAGATGAGTAGAAGGAATATTTCCCCTCTGAAGCGTATTAATGAACAGGGCAACAACAGTGGTGGCATTTGGAGCTGTATAGCACCTACAAACATCTACAGTATGTTGATCAAGTCCACGCATGTACCAGCATACCCACAGTAACACTGAATGCAAGACACATCGTTCTTGCTGCCAGTGGAAAGGAGACTAGAAATTAAATATACAGATTCCCAATGTAATAAATTTACAAAATAAATGTCTTTTCTTCCAGTTAGGTCCCAGCAAATTAAGGCCAGGGTTTACGACCGAGATATTTTAGTCCAAAACATCAAATTCTCTATAAAGATGTATTCAGACAGTTGAAACGGGGGGGGTAGAGGGCCTAGAAGAATTGACTGTGAAAGCAAGGAGGTGGAGAGTGACAGTGGCTGCTACCTGGTAGAATTTCCAATTCATCCTTAATACCATCCGCAGAGCTCACCACTTCTCCTTGCAAGTGAAACTGTGAAACTGAGTAGTTTCACTTCATGAAGATCTGTGAGAACATTTTCTCTGACTTTGATCTATCTGGTTTGGGGTTTTTTTTTGGTTTTTTTTCAGCCTGTGCTTTTTGTTTTGAGTTTCTGATTCCAGTGAACCCAAACTCAGTCCAAGTCAGGGGCTTGGGGCTTATTCTTTGTCTTCTGAGTATTTTATCTTGCAGTGTGTTTTCTGTTGTCTGGTTTCAAGTTGAAGCTGTGATTTTGAGATGTACTCAGAAGCTGCCCTTAGGTAGGGTTTTGACTATAAGTCAAAGTCTCTTACAAATCTTTCCATGAATGTGGTGCAAGGAAATTTGAAACCTGTCAAGTTTTACCTGATTTGCTATAAACATTTCACTCAGTGGTACTTAGGGCAAGCCCCACGATCCTCGTCAAATCAGCAACCTCAGAAGGCATTGACCCAGCCCTTCACATGCCTTTTTGTGGTCTTTAAAAGAGAAAGATGACTGTTTGCAATATACCTTGCAAGTTTGGGGTGAAGCGGCACAGCACAGGGCCAATCATCTGTTTCCTTTGTCACAAAATGTCTTGCACCTTCTCAGCCCCAGCACCACCTGCATAAGTTAATTTTCTAGTGAGTTTTATGGCATACACCTGTGCTGTGCCAGCCAGACGCATGCCCTGGAGGTATCGGGGCATTCAGAGAAGCCTTGAACAAGCATTGAAGGATGCTGAGCTCTGTCAGCATTGCTAAAGCACCTTGCAGTTGCCTGCTTTGGTGAAAGCAAGTACTGTAAGCATCCTGAGCAGGTCTGAGAGTGGGGTGTCACAGCCTCTGTGGTAGGCAGACGAGCCTCCTTGCCTGTCAGCACTCAGGTCTCTATTTATATTTGCTGCTCTATCAAAGGGTAGTGGAAGGGGAGCTGGTACAGCAAAATGAAGACTTTCATCTGTCGAGCAAGGATAACACAGACAGATGCAATCGTATGGGTGTAAGTGACTGCCAGCCAACCCCTGGAAGATGTCGACACACATCGTGGTGGTGTGTGGGGGTGGCAGACATACCTCTGGGTTTTCACTACTGTTATTATACGGGCTAGGTAGATTTAAGCTAGCACTGCTTTACTCCCACATGCCTGCAGGCACATTTCCCCTTTTCTCTGCAGACATGACCAGGAGCAGAAAACATGCCCCAGAGCCAATTCTTAGGATAGTATCCTGGCTTCACCCAGACTGAGACAAAATGTCCATCAACTGCAGTGGGACTGAGTCTGTCCTTTAAGAACAATGAAATCTGCCAGAAAAAGATCAAGATGAAGTTGTGAATAAGATGGGAGGTGAACTCTGAATGCCAAGTGTGACATGGGGGCTGAAAGAAGCATAGCATTGAGGTACAAGTGTAACTCATGTGACTCCAAGTAGCAGAACTATAGCTTGAGAATGAAAGGTTTTGTCTCTTTTACTTAAGAAACATTGGGGTGGAATAATTATTTATAGCATGTTATTCAGAGTTGTACAGGGAGCTTAGTGTTGGATTGGATTTTTTCTCTGGTTGGTAGCTGTTGGTTTGTACTTAGCTTGTACATCAAAGGTGTACACCTCACCCAGCAGACCCCGCGTCTATTTCCTCACTGAGCAGTGAGGAGAAACTCTCAAAGAAGCACTCTTCAGCGTGTACCATCTCCTGGTCTTATGAAGGACAGAGAGGGACAGAACTTCGATGAGTGCAACCACAGCTTTGGAAGGCAACCCTGAAAGTATTTTCCAAGAGGCAACAAGGAGGAGGCCTCACCTGTGGAGTCAGCCTCCACACGGCAAGACTGCCGTGGCTGCTGACCATCTTTCCATCTTGCACGTCATCCTGAGCAGGATACTGATATGAGACTACATGCTACACCTGGTACATAGGAAGTGCAATTTATTTTACAATACAGTTACTAGATAATATCAGACTTCTGTAAAATGTTTCTGTCTTTCAGGACCTATATGTAAATGAGTTTTGGGTTTTGCGTAGGTCAGGTGTAACAGAATTAAAATCTGGAAGATACGCTCAAGTTAAGACCTCATTAACCCCATTTACACGGGGGTCAGTGAATCAGTTACTGCAATATAGAGTGTTTTAATTGATCCTGCACACATTGTCCATATGCTTTGCAAATAAATTCAGTACCACTTTGCCCATCGCATCTCTGTGGGCTCTGGGGCAGGGAGCTGCAGGAGCTACTTCATATGGGGTCCTAAGCAGAACTACATCCACCAGATCATTGAGCATGCTTCTACACCATCTTGATTCCTGTTTGGTTGCCACCCAAGCTTGTGGGGCAGATAGCATGTAGAAAGCATTCTGCTCGTGACTCCAACTAAGGAAATGGGGTGAGCCTGGCAGGTGAGTCATACTCTCACTAGAGAAAGGGCAGCACAGAAAGCCACTGTGTGGTTTACCCACCATGGGCTTTCTAAGGACCTCCACTAATGCAGCATGGAG
Organism: Antrostomus carolinensis; assembly: GCF_000700745.2. Taxonomy (NCBI): domain Eukaryota; kingdom Metazoa; phylum Chordata; class Aves; order Caprimulgiformes; family Caprimulgidae; genus Antrostomus; species Antrostomus carolinensis. The sequence goes on from NW_010332080.1 coordinate 111,637, forward strand.
AGATGACCACGTCCAAAAGGAAAAAAAGACACCTTAGTCTCTGCATTGATTCTCTCTTTAGCTTCTGCACTAAGCCTATAAAAAGTGATAATACACAGTGCCAAACATGCACATATTTTTTGCACTAAATATATAATAACTTGCATATTGAAACCAAGATTCAGGTCCCATATATGAACAGGAACTTATTCTGGCTGTACCTCACTGCACTGGAGAAAATTATTTGCTTTTATAAATGAAACAGGGTGTTTCAACTACAGTATGTTGGGCTATTGTGGAAACTAAAGGATGTGAATGGCTTGCCTAGGTAAAAAAAAAGGGGATAGGATAAACTTCTTGAGTTCAAAAGTGGTGAATCAATTAAATTTTAGTGTGACAATCAGAACTTTTATTGTTATGTGGTTTTTTTTCTCCTAAAAGGGGTTGCAATGCAAATAGTCTTTTTTTTTTTTTTTTTTTTTTTTTTTACAGTTTCATACACAGTCCAAACAACTTTGAGTACTACTTTTGAGGTCTGATATTATTTTGTACTGATGTTTTTAGGTGCATCTATTTTATACTATGCAGCAGAAAACCCAGATTGGCTCCAAACAGCTTCTTTCCTTTACTACATAGGAGTAATCTTTGCCAATATGAACACTTTTATACCTATGTAAGTCCATTCCCATTTGGGTGAGTGCTCTGCTGTAACTAGACATGTACCAACATGAAGCAGGACTTACAGCTCCCCTGTGGGGTGAAGTTATGTCATGAGATAGATGTCTATACGAGCAAAGATGATTTAGGTTCACATTTTGCTGGGGCAATTAAAGCAGCCCAGTATTTTGTGTACATGGCACCTGATCCAAGAGCCAACAAAACCATTGGAAAGGCCTGGTTGACATCCTTGGGCACTGTATGAGACCTGTGTTTATTATTCTCCTCCAGATAAAGGTGTTAATGCCCTGAGGTGACATCATTGATGGCCCAGGTCAGTGGTCCCTTTTCGCAGAGCAGTCCTTACACCCTCACACACGTAAAATATGGAGGGGTGAGGCTGGCTGCCCCTCTGTGCTGCAACCTGTCTTTGATTTGGAGTGGCATCCCGAAGCTTTCTGCCCTTTTTGCCATGCTCGCAAAGATTGCTGAATGAAAAATAGCAAGGTGCAAGTTAGAGATCACATTTCTAGCTGCCTGCTGTCGGGCTGGCTCCTTTTTGCAGGCTCATTAGGGTAGCCCCCTCCCTCTCCATCCCTCTCTCTAGCAGCTCCATGCTTTGGGCATGTCCCTGGCCTACATGGAGACGAGCACAAAGCAGCTCCATAGGCCTGTGTCTTCCAGGTTTTGGTGTGTTGCTGCTTTGACTAAACCATACCAGTTGGAGATCAAAAGTGCTATTTAAACAGAAGAGGTTGGAGGTTTTTTGAGCTGTCTCATCTCCCCTTTCAGTCTTCAAAAAAGCCCACTCTAGCCAGAGGAATTAGGAAATACAACCGACCCCTGCTGTGTCTGAGGGGATTAGAAGGTGTTGTACAAGCTCAGGGTAGTAGCTGGACAAAGAGTGTGCCTTTGCTCTCCTTGCTGCTTTCATGAAGTCCTGCAAAGGGCATCAGGGAGCCAGGGCTGTCCCTGCTCCCTGCCCAGGGTCTGGGCATCCCGCCATACGGTTGGGAGACGACTTCCCCATCAGGCATCTCCACCCATCCTCTGCTCTGTTCAGAAGTAAAAGTGAAATCTCACATTTTGCTCCACAGTACTTATGGATAAATAGGAGCTCCTTGACTGCAGCAGCAGGTTTTGGCTTCACAACTCTGGGCCAGCTAAAGTAGAGGGAGGAGAAAAGGTCTTTCTCAGCAAACAGTTTTTCAACACTGTTTTCATCTTCAGCTTATGAATTATTCTCTCCCTGTCAGACATACTCTCACTTATTTTTTGCTAATTTCTTCAGCAAATACTGCTCAGTCTCCAGCTTGTTCATGAGCAAATCCTTGTTCACGAACAATCCCTGCATGAGTGGCACAGCTGCCGACTGAGCAGCATGCACAGCTAACCAAGGCAACACGAGGTGCCAGCTTGGTAGGCTTTCTCCCATGTACATTACTTCAGCCAGTAATTGAGCATTACTGCCTAAAACCATAGCCTCCTCTGAAAACTCAGGTGAATATGACTTTTTCACACAGCCATTTCAGTAAAAACACATCCAAAACATGATTTAACAGAAATTTGTTGTCAGATTACAACTTGTTTTCAAGGAAAAGCTTTTCACTCTTCCCCAAATTCCTTTCTGCCTGATGTCCCTCACTTCTTAACATCTCAGACCCTTTTCTTGCAAGGTCTTGTTGGATTTTTTTTTTTCCTGCAGGAAATACAAGCAACATAAAGGTGTCCCTTATTTGAAACTGCAGTTCAAAGAGAGATTGAAATCCAAATTAGAAAAATAACCTATATAAAAACATTTGCTGTCCTATTTTAGGACATAATGAGCTGTAGCAAAGTTTCCCTCACTTATTTTTCCTTGGTGAGAAAACAAACTACCTTGTCATTGAGGTTTTTATAAAATGCTGCTGTTTGCAACTTTTGCCACAAACAAATTAACCCAAACATTTCTAGTGTATGACTTATATTGCTAATTTTGCTGCTAGTTTTCATTTCTGGATCTGGAGTTCAGATTATCACATAGTGAAGGGACAAAAAAATGTGGATCATATAGTTGACTACTAAGCATTAAAGAAATCCATACCAAGCATTTCTTTCCAGAACCCAGCACAGAAGAGAGGGTGAAAAAGTCAGGAAGAGAGCAAGAAAGGGAAGAGGTATTTTATTGTGTAGCAGAAGCAGCATGCCTGATTTAGCCCTTATATTAGCAAATATACTTTTCCTCAGCAAACCTCTGGTACATAGTACTTTTTCCACTGGGTACTTCATTTTCTATCTTGAATAGGTCACGCTCCCAACTAATTGTAGCTGATGTGATTTTGGGGGATCAGTGGGTGATGGAGACACCAGCCCCAGCTGCTGACATTTGAGACACAGGTGCTTGGAGCTTCCTTTGCCACCAGCCAGCCAGAGCCACAGTAATGCAATAGAGGCAACTCCCCCAGGTTGTGCTCCAAGAATAATCCACCGGCATTTGTTTGGGATTTTTATAATCTCGGTGTTTGAACTAAGTCCTTCGTTGTTCATAATGACATCCTATCGGCTTATTAAATTATCAACCTTTTCTTCACTGGTATCTTCCCACTTTGGTTAGAATTAGGTGGATACAGGTGGCCAAAAGAAACCGTGCTTCTATGCACAGCACCTGGTACTGGTCCCCTTTGATCATGGTGTCTGCAGCCTCATCCCTTTCCAGTTGATACAGAAAGTCAGTAAAGCGTTGGAAGGACTGGCTTCTTGTGGTGCTGGTATGCAATCCCACTCATTATTTTCTAAGCTTGCAGATAGTCCTGAGACATCACATTGTGTATTTGGTCCTTTCTATGTAAGTGGTGAATACACCTACAAAGTTTCTGATTTTTTTTTCTGAAATCTCAAGTTTACTACACTGTGCATAGGGTGCCATGGGATCAACAGATGTGTTTTTCTGTGGGTTCTTACTTTCCTTTTTCCGGCCTCTCCTCGAAGTCTTCTGCACGAGACTTAGTCCGTTAGTCTAATTTTGGTAATATAATGAAATCAATGCAAAGCTCAAAGATGGTGTGTGCTGGGTGTGGGAGGGAGAACAGAGGTAGGAAAAAGAGAAGTATTTCTAGACTAGTTTCTTCGCCTCTTATACTTTCATGTTTATCATATGCTAATAGACGTGAAACTTGGTAGACAGCTTGTGTCAGAGCTCTGATGTAAGTTATGAAGTGGTAGATAAAAAGTGATGAGGATATTAAGCTAAAAGGTTGGTTCAAGTGCTAAATATTATACCTGCAGGATTTATTTTTTTTTAATCCTACAGTAGCATTACCCTTCAGTGTGCCTTGCAATAAATAAATAAGTAATCATTCTGGATTGTGTTCTTCAGGGAATATCAGTACAGGACAGGGTACACCCTCCACCAAACCAGACACCCTTCGCAACAATAGTAGTTACTTTATTTGTGAGACTTAGTGTTGGACTTCTATGATACTATGCCTGAGCCCCATGCAACTTTAGCATGCTAACATGAGAATTTTTTAGCGTTGTTATTTGTGAGATAGTTGGACCTGGAGCATACCAAGACCTGTCTGAACCACAGCAGATGCTAATGACGTGATCAGTGACATAATAAATGTTCTTGCTGTGTTGTTAAGGAATCGTTGGGGAAGCACTTAGGGTAGGGATGGATTGAGATCTGCCTCAAATATTAGGGGTAATTATGCTGGGTATATTAACTCTATTAAATCCAAATGCCCTCATCATGTTGTTAATGTGGGCCTTCCCTACAACCCATGTAATGTGGTAAAAAGCTCTCATGCTACTGGGACTGTGGGAAACTTCTCATGAGAATTTGCCATGTTGTCTTTTGGGTAAGTCTTTCTTCACTGGGAAATTTAAAAAAGCTAATTTGGGTTGTCTGAAAGTGTGCAAAACCACTAAAAATCTTCGTGGAAAACCTGGGCATATGGTAAAACTTCAGGTGGAAGCAGCCCGCATTCTGAATTCAAGGCAAGTCTAGTTTGGTATATTTAAAAAGCCAAGACATGCTGTCCTAGGCAGACCTAGTGAAGGCTGATTTCCTATAGACATGGATCTTGTGGCTGCTTTCTCTAACATCCGATAAGGCTTTAATCTGATTAAAGGTTTTTCTCTTCTTGAGGAATCTCTAAAATCTTTCTTGGGCACCCTTCAGCTGGGAGCACTAGCAGAGCCTCTCTGCTACTGCCATGTTTCGTGAAAGCTGTAGGAACTTAAGACTACTTCTGCTCTATCCAATTTAGTTAAAGTTGGCCCCCAAACCAGAAAAGGAGAAGTACAGAGATAATGGGAGCAATCACATAAGCACTGCCTCCACAGAAAAGCAGACTGATAAAGGAGCTTTGCAGTTCAGTTTGGCAGACACTGGGCCAATGATACACAAAGATAGTCAAATACATTCAGAGGCTGCTTAAACTGCTCTGGAAATGGCATATTCCTCATCTTCATGGATGAAGAACCAGGGAAGAGTGGTCATATCAGAAGTCCAGGGGAGAGAGAAGTGGAAACAGAACCTCAGGATTTTTTACTTACAGTTCTGAGCCTGACTAGCTACAAAATGATCTCTTGTTTATTTTGAATTTCCAATCTGATCACATAGATGTTTTCATCAGAAAGTTAACTCAGCATTATGCTTATTATTTCAGGGCCTGGATGTTGTACATCTCCAGCTGCAACTGGGCAATCCAGTTCAAATAGCAAACCATAAAGAAAATAAAGGAAAAAAATATTTTTCCAATCAAATTTAAGCAGCAGGCAAACTTGAATATATTATGAGCCATTTGTGGACAATATAGGAACAGGAAAAGAAACAACACTAGCTGACAAACAATTTGTGATACAAGACTCGCTCAGCTCATTAGCATTTCAGATCCAAGAGAGGAGGTGCACTAGGGTTTTCTCCAACCTGGCTTATCACCATCTTGGCAGTAGATGATGCTTTGCACCTCCTTAGCCAGCAGAACATGGGAGGTACAGCCATGCGCAGGGAGAGCAGGAGCAGGGTACAGTTCAGTCCAACCAACCCAGCTGGAAATATCACTACTCGGAGACTCCCTAAAAACCTCCCAGGATCCAGCAAAGCTGGAGGTTGGTGTTGTGGGACAGGGAGATGAAAGAAGAAACTATGCATCCATTTAGAAGTTTCTTCTATTTTTGCAGAAAATATTTCAAAAGAAAAGCTTCGTTTTTTGAAAGTTTCATTAGTTTCATTCTAGAGGGTTTTTTTGTTTTGTTTTGGGGTTTTCTTGCTTTCTTTAGTGTTGATCTGCTACAGCACCGGGCAGTGCCAGAAAAGCTGGTAGGTTAGAGAGCCCTACTGCAGCTCCACTGCAAAGCCTGCACTGCCGTTGGCACAGGCTCCACCTTGGCTGACAGAGGCTAACCTTTGGCCAAGCAATTATCAGACCAGGGCAGAGCGTGTTTTGCTTTTCCCATATCTAACTTCTGAGTAGAAACCCATGCTGGTACCTCACTTGTTTGCAGAGACAGCAGACTTCTCCATAGGATAGCCCGAGTGACACAGAAAAACAGAATGTGCTTCTTGAGGACCCCGAACAGCAAAGTTTGGTGCAGGGTTTTTGCTAACACTGGATTGAAAATGGGCAGTAGAAGCTGCCCAGCAGCAGTGTTGGGAACCCTGGCTCTGCCCCAGTTGCTCCTTTGCCTCCTCTGGTAGCATCTCCATTCAACCTGTCCTGCCTTGTGCCTTTGCTCCAACTTGTGCACAGGAACAGTATAGCAAAGAAATCGTGCTACCCACATCCCTGCAAGCCATGGTGCCATGGCATGTCAGTGGCAGCTGCACAGAGCGGAGGGGAGGTGAGCAGCTTGGATGTGCCTTCAGTGCCTATGTGTAGCACAAGCACTTCCTTAATAACTGCTTTTACATGGAATAATAAAAAGTGAGCAAGATGGAAGCTCAGCCTTTCCTCTACAATGTGGCCAAGCCTGTACCGCATGCTTCTTGTTTTGCTCATCAGGGGAGGGCTGCAGGAAGGAGATAGGTCTGTCCCCTCCACGGCACCCTGCCCAGGGTGCACCTGAAGCCAGGGAGAGAGCCGAGCAGCCCTGGGGCAGCAAGAAGAACCCATGCCGCCCCTCGCCCCGAACTTACAGGGAAGCTGTCTAGCCTAAGCAGAGGCATCCTGTTTGTTGAAAAACAAGTGACAGTTGAAAAAGGGTTGCAAGAGCGAGCAAACCGCAGCCCCTGCGCGGGGCTGATAACAGCCCTGCGCCGCTTTTGCAGCAGTTCCGTCCGTGCTGAGCGCTGGCAGGGGGATGGCGTGAGCCTCGCCGGCGCTTTCCTGTTTCGCACTTTTTCCCGCCGTCGTTTCTTGCTGTTGAGTTCTGCCGCATTTTTTCAGTTAGTCGCTGGTTTCTCAAAAGGACCCTCCCCTGCTATAAACGGCGTGCCAGGGGCAGCCGGCGCCTGCTCCCTCCCAGGGGGTCCGCAGGCATCCGTGGGGCTGAGCAGGGGGACAGGGCCCACAAGACAGCGGCTGCAAATAAGTACTCTTAAAACTGTGTACCTGTTGCAGCTTGGGGTTTGGTATGTTTGCACCCACGCCTGCGTCCTGGCCAGCACTCCTCAGCCTGAAATCTCAGAGCACTTCATGAACCTCTGTTTAACCCCATGTTCAGAGCACTTCTGGAGGAGACCAGAACTGGCAACACAAAGGGAAAAGCATTTTTGGGCTCAGGGGCCTGCAGTTAGGCAAATAGATCTGTATTTAAATCCCAGTGCAATCCAGACCGAGACCCCTGTTCTGCAACTGTGAGTGACTTTATTGTCATGACCATTGCTGGCCCTCTCAGGTCTGATGGGAACCCTTCTGTGGTGATGAAGCATGTGCATGCATGCATGTGTGGTTTCTGTTTGCAGCATGAGGAGCCTTGACTTTGTGTACAACTATGTAAATGATGCTACTCACCTCTTCAAAGCTAAGCACACGTGTGAGGCTTAGAAAGCTCAAGCTCACAGATGCACAGGCTAGAAAAATGCTGGACATGTGTATCTCCCTCTGCAGGAAGCTGGGACATTAACTGGGCTTCCCATGACTTAGGTTTGCTCAGTTTTGAATGTCTCACCTTAAGGTTCAGCCATGTGTTAACATAAATGGATTTCCATTCTTTCTCTCTGACCAGAATGCTGTGGCTAGCAGAAAAGGGGTTTTCTTTCTTCAACTGCAAATGCTATTTTCTTGTGCTTTGCATAAAATTCATCAATATTATCAGAGCACTCTTTCTCCGGAAAGATATCTCAGGACACACTTGTTTAGAACAACTTGACAAGCATCCTTATCAGCATCAGTTACATAATCCTGATAATTTTTTTTTTCATTTGCTAAAAGGTAGGCTTCTAGTAAGGAATTCAATTTCTAGGAAAAAATACATTGGAAAATTGCTTCAGTAAAATTTCGATTCACTTTATTCTTATAAAAGAATAATGATAATAAAAATGTGGACAGCATTTTAATTTCAAATGCATCCAAAACCACTAGCTTTTGAGTTTCATGGTTTTCCCTGTGACTTTGCCCTCTTTCTTTTTACTAACATGCTCCGCTGCTCTGCTAGAAGCAGTACAAATGTATGGGAAAACACCCTGAACAATTTACACCCAAGAAACCAAATCGAAGATAAGTGAAGAGTATGGGCTTACTGGACTGATACTGTTGAAACCTGGTTTGTGAGAAGCATGAAATGAAACAAAAAGATAAAACTGGTTTTGATAAGAGCTAACATCAGTCATACAACTGTGCAGAGCAAGTTAGAGAGCCCTATGTAAGGCAAGGCAAGGCCCTATGTAAGGTAAGGCAAGTCACCTCGCTCTCCATAAATTTTTCTCCATCCATGCTTTTATTTCTCTCCTAGCTGCAAAAAATTTGCTCAAAAGTTTTTTGTTTTATTTTGGGTTTGTTTGGTTGTTTTGTTTTTTTTTTATTTCTGTCCCTGTTGCAGCCTGTCTCGATTCAGCCCAAATACTGGGATCCCTTAGGCCCTTCCAGGGCTCTGTGTGGTGTGGGCTCCCTCCCCAGACACATGCAGGCTCCTCTCCCCTCTCGCTCCTTCCCAGTGCAAGACCTTTCCTGGCCCCAGCTCCTTGCAAAAGCCCTGCTCTCAGTGGGGGCATCACAACATGTCCCCATCCATGGTCACCTCCTGCCCCATCGCCAGCTCTGTTATCCCACTGCAGAGGTGGGACTCTTTGGTCGCTTCCCCTTTCCTTCCATTGGTAACACGTTTTCTGGGACTGTGTACCCTTGGTCCTCCTCCCTGCCCAGACCATGGGAATTTTGTAATTTTTCTTTGCCTTGTAAGTGGGAAACCCCCAAGAAATCTTTCTGCAGAGCTCAGAGATTAGAAGGGCATTGATACTCACATTCTAGCAAGCATTTAGACTGGGATCTTCAAAGGAATCTAGGCAAGCCACCACCAATAGGTTTCAGAGGAACTTGCACATCCCACTCCCTTGGTCACTCTAAGTCTCGGGGCCTGCTGCCGTGTCTCTCAGCGGAGCAAGTTGTGATGAAAAAGTGGAACTGGGATTCATGAGAGACTGCTGCTGGGTCAAACTTACTGACTTCAGCTTATTTGTTTAGTGCTTCAGGCTATTTTTAAAGTCACAGAAAACGAAGAAAGTGTACTTTCCTATGTCATTTATTGGTAAGTAAGGGAAACACGCATGACCTTCTGTCATTAGATTACATATTAGGAAGAAATTCTTTCCTGTGAGGGTGGTCAGACACTGGAACAGGTTGCCCAAGGAAGCTGTGGATGTCCCCTCCCTGGAAGTGTTTAAGACCAGGCTGGATGAGGCTTTGAGCAACCTGGTCTAGTGGAAGGTGTCCCTGCTGATGGCAGGGGGGTTGGAACTAGCTGATCTTTAAGGTCCCTTCCTATCCAAACCATTCTATGATTCTATGATTTAGTAACCCATCTGCATTGGTTTCTTTTTTAAACAGATTGTTTTAGGGTACAATATCTTCTTTCCTTTTTCAGACTTTCCTTTCCTTGCCACAGAGCATACCTTGAGAACAGGGCAAATAATAGCACACTACCTCTTTAGCTGTTGGAGCCAATTAGCAAAAGTTGCTACAAACAGCTGTTCTAGGACTTATCTTCCTTCTCTTTGAATATGGATGGAGTCAGGAGGTGAAAAACAAGCTGGCAGCTCATTGCTCTCATCTCGCTTCCCACCCCATGTACCCCAAGGTGACAGAGGATCTGTCAGAAACCTAGGTGCTCCAGCCAGCCAACAACCAGGGCATTGCTGCCCTCACTTAATAGAGACACGGTTGCTTTATAAGTCGTGGTAGCCCTTTATTTTGCTGGCACAAAAAGATAACATTTTGGTGTGTGGCTTGCTGAAGTCTTTTGTGCCCCCTCAAAGATAAAGGGTAGAGAAACTTCTAGTTTATCCAAAGCTTTTACAAGGCAGAGTTTAAGGGTTGCAGGGTACTTGCTCTGATGGGTTTTGAATGCTGTAGTAATAAGGATTCTTTCCATCCCTTCCCTTAGGTCATTCACTGGGAGAATTTAGGGTTAGGGATTTTTCCTTAGCATTCAGCAAGTTTCTCTTCTTTTCATCTAAGTCTCCTAGTTACTGTAGACTATTATAGTTGATGAATGTGTGTTTGCAGTATACAATATAGAGGTATATATATGCATGTGTGTATGTATAGGTATGCCCATACACTCTGTGTCTGCACATTGTATTTTATTTACTTTACACCCTAAATAATACCTCTTCTGGGTTTTACACCCTCTTAAGTGTTTGCAGGATGTGCTGACCATGCCATGCACTCATTACTTGTCCAAGGACAAGCTCTCCAAGCTGTCCTCATGGACCTGTTCCTCAAGCCTGCTAGCTACCTGCTCCTCAAATCACTCACTTGCTCTGCACCGAGGGACTGCGGTGAACACAGCAGCTCTGCAGCCCATCTCCTGGGCCCTCTGGGAAGGTGGCTGCAGCTGAGACCCCGCTCACATCTCTCACACTACCCCTCGCCATCACCATGCCATGCACAGGGGGACTGTGCAGAGGTGGGGGGAGGTGGAGGCTTTGCAGCTGATAGCTGTGAGGGGGAGCTGGAGGAAGAAAGGGGCTCCTTCTGTAGCCCCACAACGATGGCTACATGAGCCAGGAGCCTTGTGTCAGCCTCAATGCTGACATTTGACATTACCACTGAGACCTTGAAGACTGGCCCACATGAGTCTGTAACAAAGCTGGACAGCCATCCTCTGTATAAAGGCCCAAAAGGGACCTGCTCTAGGGAAGAGGTGGTCTTTTCCCAGGGGCTGGCACAAAACGTCCTCTGAGGTGCTGTGATCCTTCTGTTTTGGTCACTCACTCCTGTGTGTGGATTTGTTAGGTGGACAATGTCCGAGTGAGATAGATGTCCAGAGTACCTGCTCCAGTGCTGGGAGGGAGCATAAGTGAGGGTGAGGAGGAAGCAGGGATGTGAGGTGGGAAGGAAAGGTCTGAAATGGCCTGAGACAGGGCACAGAGTGCTCATAGGGGGCTGCCCTCTGGGAAGAACCATCATTGTCCAGCCCAAATAAAGCCAAATAAAAACAATACTCTGTTTTACATAACTCTTCCCTTTACATCCTTCTTTCAATTCACAACTACCCTTCCAAAATCATAGTAGGTAATAATCACTTTATTCTGAACTGAGACTAATTCTCCTTCCTGAGCTGGGTGCTGTGTAAGAGCAGATGAAAGGCCATCCTTGCCTCAGACAGTTTGTCAGCTTAAAAAAAAAAAAAAAAAAAAAAAAAGCCAGAGACAACAGGCAACCGAGACAGGCTGGCCAGTTAGCCAGTGCTCTGACACAGCAGCAGCTCACATGAAGTTTTTGTAGGTAGCACAGCAAAGGAGAACTTGGAGGGGGATAGTGGAACAGTATTGCAGGTGTGCAACAAAGTGAGGGCAGCATAGGGGAAGGGTAGAGGCATTTGTTTGAAAAGATCTCCTAAGTGGTTGGCTAACAGCATGGGGCACCAAAGGCTGAAGAGTGGTGCATTTGGCCCTTTGATCCTAAAAGGCAGGTGATAAGCAGGGTGGGACAAGCTTCGAGCCTGTCTTTATTCTGGTCCCAATCAAGGTCCCCCCAAGCAGGTGTGAATAGTCACCGGCTTTTCCCCAGAGGACGCAGTGTAGAGAGGTCCTTCCTAGGTGCTACAAGCTGGCACTTGATACCTCTCTGCACAGGTCTCAGAAGGAGCCTGCTGGTATCTTCATCTGTTGCCAACATCGCAACATCGCTTTGCTTTTATTTACCCTTTCTCTTCTATCAGTGGAAGAAGCTGCTCCTTAGAAGACAACTGTAGTCAGTGGCTTTAACTTTATGGTGCCGTGATTAACTTTGATTTCATCTTGTAGTTACCAGAAGTGTGAATGAGATGCCATTTGCCTCAATGAGTTTCATAGAAAGTGAAGCTGTAAAAAGTATTAGGTTTTCTCTTGTGGGAAGGCAAAAGCCACGTTCACCACTAATTCCACCACAACCATTCCTTGGTTGCTGACGATAGGCAGGCTGGAGGTAAATGGGTTACTCTGCTGGGCCACAGATAGGGCTAGCTGACCTCATTTTTCCCAACAGCATTTCACATTTACTTTGCCTTATTCCCAACACATCCTGTTGGCATTTGACAGAACCACAGAGAAGTGCCACCCCTCAACTCCCAAAACTAGCAGCTGTGCTGGGAGAGAGGAGCATAGTGCAGGAGGCTGGACTAGAGTGCTGATGGTGCGTGGGAAAAAGTTTGCATCTCCACTTGTGGATTTGCCTTCTCTGGATAGATCACTTTTGGGTTTTTTAATTTAATTTATTTACTCTTCTTCCTAGAAGGCATTTCTTTACTAAAATGAAAGAAGCATGACAAATCTTGTAGGCATGAGATGGTCATCCTTTCTTTTGGCTGAGGTGCACAGTTCAGACTGCAGTTTTATTTCATATAAAGATATCACCCTAAAAGGACTACTGGATTTAACCACATATCTGCAGTGTCCCAAAGGGGCTTTGCCTCCAGCCTCCTCACTCAGAGGTCTCTGCAAAGTTCTGCCTCTCCTGATTCAGCACAAACTCTGATACTCCAAGGAGTAAGTTCAGTTTCAGGACTTCAAGTTGGCAAGCTCGGAGCTTCAAGTTTAATCTGTATGGAAAACTTTACATCTTGTTTTACATTTCTGACCCTCAATAGAAGAGTTGCTTAGGCATAAACAGTGAACTTCCAGCAGCAGGTTTTAAAACAGACTGTATGGTAGTTCATTGTCTATGTCCCTACCATCTAATTTGCAATACAAATAGCTTTCTCCTGATAAAGGTTTTCCACTCAGATGACCACCAAACCCATTATTTGTTAACTCAAGTTACTGTCAAAAATATGTCAATTTCCCCCACAGAACTAACTAAAGGATAGGTGTCACTATGAAACACTTCTGTAATATGTTGCTGTCTCAGAATATTTTGTTTTCTTAACAGAAAGCCATACAGAAGACAGCTTGTATTAATGACGGCCCTGACAGAGCCACTCCACAGGGATTTCATTAAAACTTGAGAGGGTATCACCCCTTCTGGAGAATTTGTCACAAAACCTTTGTGGCAGTTTCAGACCATTCCTTCAAATGAAGATAAATCCCTCCCAGACTATTTGTGGGTTTCCCTGGTTTTCTAGGTGCAAAGCCACCCCTAAAAGGCAATGGTTTAGGATGAAGGATATTTGGCAGCTGCTACAGTCAGCCCTTCTATATCACCTCTTTTGGTAAAGGCCAGGGTCCAAATGAATGGGTCCCCATCTTTCCTTAAGATTATTGGAGTTCATTGCATTTCTTGGAAAGCCACAAAGGCTGTACCAATTTTGGCAAACCTGGAAGTCCATACCCTCTGTGCACTGATCAGATGAAGCAGAAGCAGAAACTGTATATCCTTGCCCAGAGAGCCCGGCTAATACCTGACATGTCTTTAAGGGAGAGAGGGCAATTCACGTACCCATTCCGTGTCATTTTAGGAGCAGGCTGTGAGCGAGAGAAGAGCCAGGAAGGAACTTGCTTGAGGGGACACAGTTGCTGGATAAGGTTTGAGCTGAGCTGCCCAGTAGGCACAGCAAACCCATAGTAGACTAAGGCATCAGCTAAGAGATCAAACCTAGCTCACGTCCTCGTCAACTCTCAGTGCAACAGGAGTGTACAGAGAGTGCTGGTCACGCTCTCCTTACCTGTTTTGCAAAGCTGGGTCACTTACTGTAGATGCATTATGTGGTTGGTGCTGGTGGTCTGGATGCATGGCTTCCTACAAACCACAGGGCAAAGGCTGCTTATTGTGTGCTTGGTGAATGCCTCTGGGTAGTCGGGAGTATTTATGCAGTGCTAGAGTATATGTTTTTAAAAGTCCCTAAAATGCAAGTGTCTGAATTCTGTGAAGGGAGTATTTATGCCGTGCTAGAGTATATGTTTTTAAATGTCCCTAAAATGCAAGTGTCTGAATTCTGTGAATTACCGTGAATCAGCCTCCGGTAAGCCTGCTACCGAGTAAATCAGGAAACGCAGGGTGTTGTGCAGCCTGCTTGTGTGCTTTGGGCTTTGTGGTAGGCTGCAAGCAACTAACACGGGGATCGAGGGCAGCTCTGCCAAGGGGATTTTGGATCCCTGCTGCTGTCTGGATATGCCTTACAGAGGGTTAGGAGCAGGGGGTGGGGAGGCATTGATATGTTGATATGATGGCACCACTCAAGTAGATGAAAGTTTCTCCTTTTGTGTAAGAGGAAGCTGCCAGGGAGCTGCCTCCTTTGCCTTGAGGACAGGTGCATTCACTTTGTGCGGGAGATGCTGTTGTGAGGTCTCTTCTCCTGGGCCTTCACTCAAAAATGAAACGATGCAGCTGATACAGAGGATGGTCAAATTATTGTAGTTGGAAAAAAAAAAGGCATAAAAGATGTGAAGACAGATAGCTGTAAAACCAAATGCTATTATTCCTAGTTTTAAACAAACAAACAAAAGATCTCTCTGACATCTATGAAACAGTTTTCCCACTATGCTGAATTAGCTATCTTTGCTTATCGGTATGAGATAATTCCTTCCCTAATGCAAACAATATGCTTGCCATAAGAACAACAAATAGCTGTGAACCTCACACTGTAGAAATTTCTGGACAATCAGCAATACTGATATGACTTGTCTCCTTATGAATTTGCCCCTGCCTCTTCAGGTCAAGTCTTTGAATTTAGCTCTTCAGATCCTGCATTTAGAGCAGAAAAAAAACAAGCGATGAAACCAGAGCTATAAAAAAGCAAGTAGTAGTGTCTGGACAAGGGGGCTTGGGCAAAGCTGCTCCTCTGGATGAGTTCCCACTTGGGTCAGATGCAGCAGAGGTGACTGTGGGAAAGGAAAAGCACAAAGAGAGTCAGAGAGTTTTGTGGGGGTAAGGAGGATAAGAGGATAAAGGAGCCCAGTTTTAGGTGAAAAGGGATATCAGCAGAAAAGAGGAAATAGTAATGGAAAAGGTGGGAAGGAGAGGAGGGGAGAAGCTGCTGAAGAAGGACCCACTGGGACAGGCAAGGGGTAGAGGCACACCTTTCCCCTCAGTATCTTCAACACAAAAACCCTTCTCTGGCCTTTTGCTACTTTGAAGTGTGAAGCAGGTTCATGTGTTCCTCAACAGCAAGGAAAAGAGTCTCCCACAAGTTTCCTTCTACTGCAGCTCTGCTGCTGCATGGAAGGTTTGGTCTTTTCTGTGAATGCGTGATCCGGTGAGCTTTAAAACCTAAGACTCCAGCTATGGGGTTTGCATGGTTATACTGTCTGCAGACTAGTTCCTATTATTCTACGGCTTTGATGCCACTGCTTCCTAGTCAGTACAAAAAACTGACATCCTATGTTCAACAAAGAGATAAGCTACAGCTCTGAGTCCATTTCCCAAGGCATAAGGCAGTAGAAATACAGCTGGGTACCAGTCCTTGCCCTTGCTGTATCACCTCTTTGAGCGCAGATTGGGATGACTCCTGTCAAAAGCAACTGTTGTGTTGGCTCAGGTTTGGGATTGATTTTGCTCAGACTTTAGGGGTGAATTGACAGCGTAGTATCACAGAAGGTATTCAGAATGAGAGCATGTCATTTCTTAATTGCATTCAAGAAAACAAAACTGTTATATCATTTTTAACAAAATATGTAAACAAAAAAACCCCTCCTTTCTGCCACAAAATCCCAAATCCCTAGTAGGAGATAAGGAGGGTTACACAGTCGATGTTTACTTAGGTAGTGCAAAAAGGCCCCAATTCAGAATTTGTGCATGTCCCCCTTAATCCGGCAACACCTGCCAAAGGACATCCAATAGCCCACTCTTTAGCTGGGAGGGCACACACAAAAGAGAGCATGGGCACAGGACTCGTGTTACAGGCCAGCTGATTGCTAGGATCATTAGGCTTCTGGAGGAAAACGGGTCCAGTTCGCTTTTGTGGCTTTCAAATGAGCTTATTTAAGGGGTTTGTCAGATCTCAGCTTGAAAAAAAGTGTGGTTTTGACTGCCTGAGATTTTACCCACAACTGCAGATACAACAGAGCTGGTAGTATTTTGTGTAGTCTCTGATTAAAAAAGCAAGAGCCTCATAATGTGGAAGCATAACCATACCAAGTCCAGCCAAAAATCTGTCTGGTCTGAAAAAGGCAACACGGAGGTACTTAAGGAAAACATGTAAGAAACATAGTAAACATGATATGCTTTCCCTGACTTGCATAGGGGCTTTTTCTGACATAAATTTGCATAGTTGTATTCAAAACTTTTGACATCCTCAGCTGACTGTAAATTATGGATTTTGTGAAAAATATGTACCTTGGCAATAAGTGGTGCTCCGCATTTACGTGGGCAGATTGAAGAGCTGGTAGGATTCTTCAGCTCTAGTCAGTCCTCCACCACTTTATTTAAGGTACTTATGGTTTTATTCCTCAAATAAATTGAAGAAGGCTTGGATACATGTGTCCTTTTTGGAGATATGAATATATAATGGATTTTTATGTAGGGCAATGAAAAAAGTAATCTATTTGTTTAGTCGAAAAGGCTCCTTTTTGGAGAGCAGCTCCATAAGAAATGGAGGTTTTAAGGATCCTAAAGACTCTCTAACTTCCAATAAACATGTAAGTGATTGTCTCCTGTGAAAATATGATGTTAAAAATATACTGAATGTATCTGTTTGATTTTTTCATTATATGTCTTTAACAAAGTGTTCTTTTTAAAACCGAAATGACAAGTCATAGCCTTCAGGGGGTTTTACTTTAATTTTCTGTGGAAGTCTAAATAACTATTTTTCTTCCACTTAATTCTTTCCTCAAACACACACCAAATTCAATGACTGGAGGTTACCAGCTTTTCTTTTTCTCCTTTTTGCCTCAGACTTTCCACTTAAGAAGTTTAGAAAGCTGTAGTCCCAGAGACAGAGATGTATGTTTACTTTAATCAATCTGTAACTCATCAGAATCAATGAAGTTTAGTAAACTGGAAGGATAGTAAAAGAAAAAAAAAAAGAGGCAAATAGGAGAAAATAATTAAAAACTCCTTCAATATATTGTACTCAGAGAGGGGAAAAATGGAAGGGGAAAGTAAAACTTTAAGATAGAAATAGTTTTTTTAAGCTAGTGTTGAGAATGCCCAGATGTTCTGTTTCAACATATTTCAGATGTTTTGTGAAACTTTTCTCTATTTTTGACCACTTGTAATCCCCTGAAAATCAGTATGCTCTTCAGTGAAAGGATACACCCAATTTAAACCACTTGAAGTATGTTTAAAAAAAAAAAATCTAATCTACCGATTGCACTAAAGAGAAGGAGGAAAAGTTTGAAGGAAAGATTACTAAAACATCCCAATAATAATGATTTGCCTGAGGTTAGAAGTAAATGCATCCCAGTGCATGCTCTCCTTGGATTTTTTAGTAGAGGCACCATTTCAGTCTGTAAACCCATCGCTGAGCACCTGGTAACTTTAAAAGGAATAACTGTCCAGAGATAGGGTCAGTGTAATGACAACATATTCCATAGAAAATATAGAAAAAGATGCATTGATTTATATTTGTGCTCATAGTTTGAATGTAAATATTAATCTGAACTTCAAAAGTTAGTAAATACCAAAGGGAGCAATAAAATCACTTGGCTGAGAAATATGTTTCTTTAAATATTTTATTTGTTGTAACAATTCATGGTAAACACACTTTACATTTATTTCACCGACCAAAGCTTAAACATGAATAATCATGACTTTCATACCTCCCTCTTCCTCTAGGGTAGAGAACGAAGCTGCCAGATATGGCAAATAACTTCACATCTCACAGCTTGAGGCCAAAGGACGTTTTTTTGCACAGGCTGTTGGGTAACAAAGCCACATCCATGTGGGACCCACTAGAAGACATGGAAAGGTCTATCTGCGAAATGCTCCCATGTTTTCTCCTGGCCAGGCCAGGGCATGTTTCTCCCTAGCATGGGGACAAGTCCTGCTGGGGACAAGTCCTGCCAGGGACAGCAGTTTCATGAGCAAGGATGTGCAGATGGTGCTTCCTCACTGGTACCCCAGCCCTGGTGTTTCTCCCTCAAGTCTCTGACCAGTCAAAATGGGTCTGCAGTAGGTAACTGCACAGGCATAGAGGTAGATTAGCAAAACTTTCTTTGACTTTTCACAACAAACTTAACTGTGGAAACAAATTGGACCCTGTTCCAGCCAAACTGGCATAGGGTTAAAGATGCCATGCTGTTTTCCCTCCTGTAGATCAAGTTTCCATCTGACGCTCTAAAAATTCTTTAGAGCAAACAGTAAAACCACTGATAATTGCCTGTTATTCAATGCACACACGACCAACTTTCCCTTGGAGAGCCATGCATCTGCTTCTCCATTACCATCGTGAAATTTCTATTTTTGTGGACCAGTGGCTCTTTTTATGTACATGTCTGTTTGAAGTCCTACGACAGTGAAACTTCATCTTGCCCTCTAAGCCTGTTGTGTTCAAAGCCATTAATTTTCATGCCATAATCACTAGAGCCTGTTCATTTGGTTTAACAGCATGTGCTCACTTGCTATTTAGAGTATACGCTAATTACGTTATTACTTTGTCAAGAACAGGTACTGGGGTAGATGGAGTGAGTCTGTGCTGGGTCTTCAAGGAGATGCTTGAGAAAAGGTGGAGTCCAGGAGGCATAGGGATTGCAAAGGCTGTGGCAAGGAGCCTAGCAGAGACATGGTGGCACCTGGGTCTGTGGGCAAGGAGCTCTAGCAGAGACATGATGGAGATGGATGCTGGAGCAGGGTGAGAAACAGATAGTGATCATTTTATTTCTGTGCAAGGAGATTCACTCCTTTTCCCCGGCTGCTTTGGAGATCGGGACTGATGAGCTTAAGAGACTGTCCCCTATGCAACTTGAAAGAGTTTAAAAGGGCTATAAGGCAGGTCTTATCTCACAGTGCTGGTAACCCCAAGCAAGACTGATAGACAAAGAGTGGCAAGTGGGGACCCGCCACCTCCTATTTCACTGAAGGGGAAGTGAGACAGCGGGAATAACCGTCTTGTGCAAAGTCATACGGGAAGTTCGTGCGAAGCAGAGAGTTAAAGCCATGCATGAGGAGGGGTCTCTGAAAAAACAGTGTAAGTGGCCAAGTCCAACTCTTCTTTTTAATTCTATTTCAGGTTAACACAAACTGTAACAAAAATTCATGTATTTTATATACAGCTTAATATTGTATTTCTTTCCACTAAAGTAGAAAAAAAAACAACTTTGCCTTGGATGAAACTTTTAACTGGATCTCAAACCTTCCCTCATACTTTCAGTGGCACAAAGCATTACCGGGACCCAGGTGCTGTTGACAAGAGCAGCAGAGCAGGGAGCGATACAGGATCTGTCCTCTGGAGGCCAGGGCTGCAGACTCATGCACAAGACCTTGAAAATACTTTTTGCAAACCCTGACTCAATGGCTGGATGACTGCTGCCCTGTCAGCAATTAAGTGTACGGTTCAGTATTTCACACTTGTGTTTTTGTTTGGTTTTCCAATGAGCAGCTGAGGTGTAGGCAGCAGTCTGCATATGCAAGGTTAGCCAGAAAAAAAATTAATCATTGGGAATTATCAAGAGGCTTCAGTTGCTCTGTTTTTAAAAGCCCAGAGTGGATGTTTTCCTCTTGGCCTCGTCATGTTTTCATAGCCACTTGGAAACTCAGCACTAGCATCATCTGCAGTGATCCAAGCTCCCCTGCTGCCAGCGCAGGATAGTTTCCTACTCTGCCTTCTTGATCGTTTTGTCCTGTGTAGTTTTAAATGACTCAAGCTATGGTGCTTCCTACCACTTCCCTTGGGAGACAAGTTTGCAGTCTTAATAGGCTATATGGTAGCAAATTTTCCTCTTATTCAGCTTAATTTCTTTCCCCTCGGTTTCATCCCATAATGCCTATTCCAGACAGAGGCAATGTTATTGGAGCAGGGGGAAGCAGCCAGAAGAGCTGGCAGGACTTGCTTTGGCACTCTCAGTGATGGAAAGTGTGACTACTTTTTGTAACACAGGTGCATTACTTGGGTGCAATGATAGGTCCTGGGCTACTCCTGACTACTGAGAGCTGCGAGTTGGAGAGCCAGCAAAAGTCAAACCCCTCTGTTACCCATTCCAGCGTCATCGTAAGAAAGTAATACGGAGCAAAGCCAGGGCTTT
>NW_010332080.1:131975-146536 GCF_000700745.2 Antrostomus carolinensis
AACAATTTCTTTTCCTTTAGTCAGGCAAAGGGAAGCAACTTTAGACCTGTGGTGTGCATTGACCTCCTGTTTTTAATTGCCTTCCTACCGTGAACAACTTTCTCATTCCTCACCATCTCAATCACAGCATCACCCTGTCCTCCCAAGCACATCACCTAATCCCTTCCTTAAACTGCACGCTTGGCTTTAGTAACATAAAAGTTAATCTAGATCACTTGTACAGGTTTCTAAAATATTTTAGTCTGGGGGAGGGGAAAGGAAGGGGTTTCTCTTTCTTCATTTCTGTACTTGGCAGATTTCTGTTTTTTAAAAAAGAGAGAAGCTGCCTGAAATGAAAGAGAGAGGCTGAAATCTTGCTTAGAGGTGGTTCTAAAAATGGTAGTTTTAAAGTAGGTTTCCTGCAAATTGTGTGTTATGTGCAGAAAGCGTGTCGGTGTGGTATAAAGGTGTTATTGGTATTGGACGGACATGACCTCAACCAATAGCTTTGTCACTCACGAGTAGTGCAAGCTTTTCAACAATCAGTAGTGAATTTTATACGTAATATATTAGAATTTGTGTGCATTTATTATATTTACATATTGTTATTATATAGCAAGGAAAGCAGCTACACCCCCCTACCTCCATCTTAAATTAGACTGTTGGGCCTGGTTTTCCATTGCTGGTGACAGACAAAGCCCAACAGCCACAAGGTAGGAAGGGAGAGGACTGCAGAGCGTTACGGCTGCAGCCAGATCATACAGCCCTGAGCTTGCACGTCTCCAAGAGGCAGGTGCTGCCAGGGGAGCTACAGCTCCCTGGGTCCCCTCCAAGGGACCAATGTAAAGACTCAAAGGACCTGAGTAGACTTCACATAGGTCTTCACAAATCACCACCCAGGGGAATGTGTGCCAAGCAGAGCGAGCTTCTCATCAGCAAGTCTTCGCTGAGCTCCCCTGCTCCAACGGAAATTCACCGACTGCATGCTCACATGACTGTGGTTTGGGTAAATGTGCTGCCAGCTGTCTATGGCTTCATGCTACGGTGTAACCGCCCCCAGCTGCCCACCCCACCTCATACCACCACTGACTGTCGTAGAAATTGGCCGCCAGCAGCTCCTAGTGCCAGCAAATCTCCCCAGCCCTGGCACAGAGGCAGCAGCCCCTTGCAGAGGGACGTGGAAAAGAGCTGAGGACTTTAAATCCTAAAATTGATAGGGGGTTTCTGGAATCCTCCTAAATCACTGGGTGAATAAATGGGCTTTTGTTTTTCTGTCCTTTTTTTTTTTGTTAGTTTGGTTTTTTTGTGGTTTTTTTTTTTTTTGCAAGAGCATGGAAGTGGACCGAGGAGGGCACAGAGCATGAGAAACCGTTCTGCCCTTGTGCCCACAAGAGAAAAGAGGTTGTCCTGGTAGCTGGTGAGAGTCTCAGTGCACAGCCCAAGCTGAAATAGGCAGTAAAATCAGGATTTTAACTTTGGACATCTTCACCTTGAGAGGAGTATCCTGTTTCGAGCACTGAACATCATGGAAATTGTCTTAGGTAGAAACAGAAAGATGAAAGCTACAAAGTTGTGTTCAACTAGTTCAGCTGTCTTGAAGGGAGAATGTGGGTTGAGGGGAGGGAGAGTAACCTGCTAAAACAAAACCATGTTTTTAGAGCTGCTTTACAAACTGGAGGCTGTGCAATGACATGTTTCTTGTACCAAAGCGAGTTCACCGTGTTGTCTAGTCTGGTCTTGGGAAGGATTTACACAGCTAGAAGTGCTGAGGTTGTGTGCTAGGTTAATTCCAGGAGGTGTTGCCAGTGTAGAGGCAGGACTTCTGAGCATGATATCAGGACACAGCAGCACAACATATTTGTGGACACATGCACCCCTAAAATGCCCACAGGTACCAGGCAAGCAGTGTGAAGAGGAACTGCCTTTCAGAAATGAGACATGGGATAAATAACTGTGTTATCTCAATGTCCAGTAATTAACCCAATGGATATTTATTATAAAATGAGAGGATTTATTTTATTTTCTTCCTTTTTTTTTTTTTTTTGGATGTGCAGACTAATTAAATTACTCAGACGGGAGGAAAAAATCAGTTTGATCTGACTTCAATTTGATTGAAGTCTGGAACTAAAAATGTGGTGCTTTGAAAGACAGAATAAGCGGTTTCCTGAGTCATAAATTGAGTCACACAGACCCCTAATGGTGTTTCCAGGACTGCAGACAAGCTGTTGCTTTTAAGACAAAAAGTAAAACCTTTAAAAACAAACTAAAGTTTGTGGCAGATTTCCAAGGAGATTTGTAATGTCCTGTGAGAGTCACTTCAAAGGTACAGATCCTGCCCCTGCAAGCCAGTGTCTTTACATGAAGTAGGCGAAGGGAAAGCTCTGTCAATGTGCAGAAATGGAAGCTACATGGTAATAATAGCAGGTTTGCACCCAGGGAAGCCCAACAGCAGAGTACTTTACCATAAGCCTGCAGCACGCTTAAAAATAAAGATGTTATTCCCTGAGAGGCTGATGGAATTAGCTGCCGCTGCAAACACACAAGCCTCGCTGCATTTGTTTGTGCCCATAGTAATATAACCAAGTAAAACATCCCCGTACGTTAATCTGGCTCGTTCTCCCCAGAGGCTTTTCAGCAACAGACAGAAGGTGATTGCTACCTGTCTGTCTAGCAGCCACTCCCAAATCCATAGAGAACCCACATCGGAGAAGGAGGAGAAGCCACCACAGCTCTGGTGTGAATGGCATAAGGCACCTGAGCCCAATCCAGCAAAGGTTTTAGAAACAACCAAGTGCCACAAACTGTCTGCTAGATCAGGGAGCTCCTTTGTGGAATGAGTGGGCTTCTTCCTATCCTAATTGTGAATTTATTTGCGGGCAGTCCCAGCAGAGACTGGGCTGCTTGCATGCTTGCTTGCAGTGTCTCCTCTTAGCTCTGAAGCTAGTCCCTGCGAAAGGAGTTGCATTGCGGGGAATGGCGAGTGGGAGAATTGTTTGCTTTCTCCCTTTTATGGATTAACTGAGGATCTTAGTCTCCACAGCTATCAGTGAGTCACCCTTCACAAGCAGTAAATTCACACAGCCACAAAAATGCTGCTTTATATCAATGCTTTGGTGCCATTGTTGATTTCTTACTGCAACCTGTGCCAACACCGCAAACATTCATATTAACATGGGAGATTCCAAGCCAGCTGATGGAAAATATTTAAGATAAGAAGGGGAAAAAAATTGCCAGAATGAACCCAGAGGCTCTGTCTTTAATTAAAAAAAAAAAAAAAAAAAAAAAAAAAAAAAAAAAAAAAAAACAAAAAACACAACCTTAAAGCAGCTATTTTACACCTCAGACTTATCTATATTTTCTGAAACAGATTTGGTCTTTGCTCTTGGCTATAATTCTTTGCTGGTCATCATAATTAAACTCCAACGGGGTGTAGGGGAGAGACTGTCTCTATGATATGCAAGTAACCCAGCACCTCATTCTAATTTCAGGTATGTCCCTTGCATTCTCTTTGAGATTGTGGTAAGAATTTAGTCTATGGAGGATGATCCAAATCAGCACCCAAAATACTGTTCTTCGTGCTGCCTCATACCCTGATTTGTGACCTGTGGTACCTTAAGTCTCACAGCTGGCTCCCAAGCAAGGATGGATCTAGATTTCCTCAGCCATGTGCTGCCTGTTACATCATGGTGTACCTTGCTGAGTGTCTGGCCCATGGTCCTTCTTGACCTCCCTCTTACCCTTTCACCACCGCCCCATATCCTCCTCCCTTTTAATCCACAGTGATTATCCAACAGGTCTGGCCTGATTATACACTCATGTCTTAGAGTACCTACAGTGTCAGTGTATCAAGTGTCAAGTGTGTCTTGCCTTGGTTTTATGCCTGGAAATAGAAATCCCAACCATACTGTAAGGGGTTTCATTTTACTTTCTTGAATACAGTACACCACTCTTTGGCAAGGGCGAACGCATTTAGAGAAGAATAGACTATATACACGGATGTGGACCTGTCATAAAATTAATTTTAGTTTCCAGTTGAAATTACTCCTGCTAAAAAGATCTCATTACCATGTGGTCTGACAGCATGTAGCCCTGTAGGAGAAAAAGGCCACCACTGTGAGGTTGGGGGATTGAAAATATTTGTATATAAACCAGAACCTGTGTATGCTCTGTTTTCACCAAAATCATCCCAACTGATGATGAAAATCCCATCTACGGTATGGCCTAGGGTATGGAGAGCGATCACAAAGTCACATTGTTGACATGTTTGGGGCATCCCATGTGAATGTATGCCTGGCCTTGTCCAGTGCGACCTACCTAGCTCAACCCAGTACCATAGGAGTGGCTCTCTGGCATCTTTCACTCACGATGAGAAGGTTTTGGGAAAAAAGCCAGAAAAGGAATTAGTTCCCAGGAGGCCCTATGGTCACTGCTGTAGAGGAGGACAGAGATAGTGACTCGGGTCACCCCTGAAGCCTTAACCAGCTGTGAGTCTGTTTTTTATGAGCTGGATCAAGGATGCAGGAGGTAAAGGCACAGGGAGGTTTAGCCTGCCTCAGTTCCAGATCCCCATTAAGCCCAGAGGGGCCCTGGGGCTGAGCCTGGTCACCTCCTGCCCTCTGGTGTGCAGCACCAGGAAAGAGCACGGGCACCCAGTGGCTGCGGCAGAGGTGACCACCATGCAAGAGGTGGGAAGCCCCATGGGGTGTCCCATCCTAGCAGCAGGCCACCAACTCCTGCCCAAAAATGGGCATTTCCCAAGGCAGCTGTAGTGGCTGACTGGTGTGTAACTGGGCATAGCACGTATGCCCACATCCAGTGATAGGACTTAGCAGAAACCCCCAGTTCAGAAAGCCCCAAATCACATCTGGATTTCCTTATGCATTGGCCCAGCTGAACCTGGGACCTAAAGCCTGAGTTTGCAAAGGCGTTTAAGAAACTGTCCCAAAGATTTATTTTTTTCTTAATTTTGGTTGTATTTATGAGTCTGTCCCTAAATACTTGTTTGAATAAATGCAGCCACTTAACAGTATTTCAAGATGAACTTGTCAGTTCCTCTGTTTCAGTGCAGGGACATCTCTTCTGGCTTTGCAGTTACTCTCTGAAACACTGCTTATGCTTTCAGGAGGAAGATGTGCTTTTCCCTTTGCAATCACTTTTCCAAGGCTTTCAGATTATTTAGGACAGAAACATTGTCCAAAGCAAAGCTGAGGAGGATTTCCTGAACACTTTAGGACATTCTTTCCACACATTAAAAAAAAAAAAAAAAGGTTTGATTTCTTCTCAGGTATGTTAACATACCAAATTAGGCCCTCCATTATTTCCATGTCCATCTATGCCCCATAACTAGGATGTGCCTGGAGTTCAGCATCTGCCAGTTCCCCTCCTGAGCTGGCCATGCTGCTTTGGGTGCAGCTAATGGCAGAGCCATGGAACTTACAAGAAAAATTTTCATGTATATTCCTACCATTGGTGATGCCATGCAGCAGCACTCTTTCATAAGGGTGGGTTTTTTTCTTTTCTTTTTTTTTCAAGAAAAAGAAATGGATGAATCATGTCTTACAGGCAGTTCTTTCCCTTTTTGTTGACTCATCATCAAAATCATAGCTTAACTATGTGCAATTGTAAATTGGTTTGGCATAGTTATGTCTAGATCAACTCAGTTTCCCACTTGTGGGAGTCTCCTGTTACCCTTTCTCCTCTCTGACTCACTTGCATGTGTACCAGTGATTTCACTACCAGCTGTCTCACTGCTCCAAAAGGTCTAAAATGGGATGTATCTATATATTCCCTGAATTAGATCTCTATCTCGCTGCCATTTTGGCATTGTGTGCATAACCTAGGATACACCTCAGCCCACTGATATTTGCTCTTTTTAATATTAAACTTGGGTACAGTAACTCTTTTTGTAGACTGGAAAAATAATTAGGACATGCATTTCCAAAGAAGTGTATGGAGCATTAGCCTTGCAGTTGCTTTTGACTCTAGTGGAGGATTCATTTCTAAAGCCTTGTGCAATTGCTTTGGAAGTTTTAGGGGAATTTATTACATTGTCTACTGGTTGAGAGGTTATGTTATTGTTTTACTGGTAGTCATAATCACCATAATGAAGTTAAGCCTTAGGAAAAGAAGGTCAGAAAACAAATGTCTTCTAGTCATGACACTAATGCTGTTAGATCAGTTTATACAACTATTGAAAAAAACCTTGCATGTACGATAGGACCGTAACTATTTCAGATTTATGTTACTCTTGTATGTTTGGAAGTTGTGCTCTGGATCTGCATGCCAGAAGACTGCAAGTTCCAAAAAATGCACAGGAAAAGATGACTGCTGCTCTGATACTCGTACAGGAACAAGAAGTATGGGATGAGGCTCGTCTCATTTAACTATCTCAAGTTAGTATGTTCTCTCTTCTCTAGTTAATGGGAGAGAGAGGGAGAGAGGCACCTCCATATAGGGTTTGTTCCCACCACAAGATAAGTCTCTAAGATAAGTAGATTGAATCACCCTCTGGCAGTGCCTTTCTAACCTCCAATGACTATAAAGGGAGCATAGTTTAGACTGGCTTAGACAAGACAAAGCTAAAATTAGGTGAGACATATTCCACCCTAAGCTTTGCACCCAGACAAATTGCTCTACAACAGTATAACTGGGGAATCTGAGACCAGTAGATTAGGATTGCTGACCATTTAGTTTCCATGCTTTGCCATCTCTGGGCTACCATCTTGCTCTCTTGGAGAGAGAGCTCTACCCCATGGGGGTCACAGGAGTCTTTACTAAATTTGAATCGAGCCTATGGTCCTCCTTGATAAGTTACACTTGTAATTGTTCTTTCAACTGGGAAATCTATGAAATGTGGGAAAACAGGATTTGAATAGAATGATCATAAGGATTTTTACCAGTGCTTTCCCCTGGCTTTTAAAAAAAGGAAACCTTGGCAAGGATGCAAAACCCTTGAAGATCAGTCCACCTTCTTTCTCTCTAATCTTATCTACCTCTTCTGCCCTGCAGGCGAAATGAGTGGGATTCCACAGGCTGACAGTTCCTCCTTAGTTCTAGGAAAGTACTTAATTATCTCAATCACTGCATAATTGACTCACTTCCACTACTACAGAGAAGCCATACCAAGGAGACAGAATTGGAGTGCTAAGCCCCAAGGAGCATAGCTGGGCAATGAAAACTTGCCAACTTCTGTAACTGTGCTTCCAGGAAACCTATCTCTGTCCACTGCTTGGCTTTCTGACTTTTGTCCCCTCGGTACTGGCTACTATCTTTTGGATTAGTGCCCTTCTGAATTGCAGAATTGCTGTCAGTATGCAATTTTGGCTACATTTCAGATAGTTTGTTTTACAAACAAAAAAGTGACATTGGAAATGTGTCCCATTCAGCGCCAACAGTCTTAGAGAGCATCTTGTTTGGATACTTTTTTTCTCTGAGTTCATAGAGCAGCTGTGGTCAACAGGAGCATCACTGGTAGATGATAAGTGAGCTGTCAGCATGTTGTCACCCACATTTGCCAAAATACTTATCTGAAATGAACATAATTCTTAGGCCTCCAGAACTGGGCTGGATCTCCTCACCACTTCCCACATCAGACGGCTGGACCTGCCATGAGAACGGCCCGTGTCGAAGGATTTGGCACTTCCACCTTAAGCCCTGGCCAGAGCTCCCCATCCAGAGTTGTGCAAACAGCAAAATCAACTTGTATATCAGCTTAGAGCCATAGGCTCATTCACACAGTTAGAAAACCGCTTCTCTGCACTTTCTCTTTTTTGATTGTTACAGAACAAAACAAAACTTCTGTTGCATGGTGAGAATCACAGGATTTTTTAGATCAAAGGAAGTTTAGAACTATTTCTAAGATCTCAGCATTTCTAGCAATTAACTATTTGTATAACCAATCAAAAAGTAGTATTACCTGAATTCTCATAGACAGGCACTGTCATTTTTAAGATGGCAGCTTTGGGAAACCCTAGGAAAAAAGAAATGGATTTACCATAAATTAATCAACATACTATTAAAATGTCTAGTTAATTAGCCATATCTATATAATTAAGTGTGATGGGCTATAGCAGTTAACCACACCATTCTGGAAACTGTATTTTCCCCTTAAATTTTTTTAAACTATTTCTGTAGTCGGCTGGTGGCTGTTCTTTTAACTTTGACATTGTAACAGGAAGAGATATAGCATGAACTCAAATTTATATTTATACGCATGTTGAGATGATTGCGGCAGCTATTTGAGGAGTCAGCCATTTGCTAGAAAGTACAGTTTGAAATTATTGTATTTTCTCCAGTAACATAGGTATGAGGTAGCAGTGCTGGCCTGGCAACTGCATGGTTGTTTTATTCATTCTCTCATTCTGTAATACCTTTGAGTCCCTCTCTCACCCAGGCTAAAACCTGTTTTCAGAGGAAATATCAGAAGGGTAACTAAGGAATGAATTTATACTGCATTTTGAAAGTGAAGCAAACTACCTTGCCCTGATATCCACTGAGAGTGTCCACAATAAGTAATTAGTCTGAAATAACTTGTGCTCTGTGAGTTCACATTCTTGATTACATTGAAGTTCTTACACAAAGTCTGAGATGTTTAAAGCAAGCCAATGGCAGGGGTTTACAAAGATAATCACATAGTTATCTACAATTTTTTGGTGCTTTCCAGTTTACCCTTACACTTTGCGGTATGATCTCATAAACCAGACCCAAAATGCATTTCCATTAGTGCAAGCTCATTAGCAGGTGACTACAGTGTATATATTAATAGCCTACTGGCTACCAGGGAGATGGACCAACTGATTGTGCCTGTCCATAGAAAATACTAGATTTTTTGTGGCCAGTCATTTCTTTTGAGGGAAAGGAAGAAGAAGTCTGTCATCTGGATTTCCTTCATCAGTCCATCTCAGTGAGTAGTACAGGGCAAATTTTGTAAAGTTTATGGATTTCACACCCAAAACAGTCTGTGTTACGTAATTATTTTAGATTCCAGATGTTTGGAATTGTCTTTGTATTTATAGAAATTTAAAAATCCTTTAATGCTTAATGAGAGTAGGTAAAGCTTTCTTAACACTTTTGAAAATTATTTAAATGCTTTTGGATGCACCCTCCTTTGTTATAGGAAATTAGTGGAATTTACTGAGCTTTTACCCAGATACATCAGAACAAGCTTTTGGATGAAGTTCGACTTGCTTTCCAGGTCAAGATGAAGGGTTTTCCTGTGTCTTCACAAGCCAAATCCCTCTCCCTTAGCTGCTGCCTCTGTCCTTACATGATATCCTAGCAGCTAGAGAGAGGTGAAATGCTCAGACTGGCTTCTTCCCGAATTAAATGCTGGCAGGAGAAGGCTTTCCATGAGGGATTCCTATCTCTGACAGCTGATGGACATCCTGATTTATAAGGAAAGCTGCCTACTTGGCCAGTCTTGCTGTTGAGCAGAAAGGTGTGTAGAGACAGTGGCATGTGTGGGATTGAGATATTGAGTTACTTGGTCGGGAAACAGGCTCCTTTCCGGCCATCTCTGCTCAGCATTTTAATGCAGCTTTACAGATTGGGAGAAGACTCTGCAGGAGATTTTGGTGGTGGATAAGAGAGGTGATATGTAGGCAACTCTGTGGCTTCTCTTTTGAGAAGGGCCTTGATCCTCATGGTGATTCACCTGCTGAGGATCGCTCTTGCTGAGCACAATTGAGCTGACATTGGTGGTGCAAAGATGCAACGCCTTTCCTTCTTTCTGAACTGAGTGGGAAGGATTGCAGTCAGAGGCCTTGAGGGGGTTTCTGCTAGGAGTAGATGCTGCTGTAGGAGCCAGATATTTGCTGTAATCTTGTTTGTTTACAAACACTGTGCAAAACCCTGTTTCCCTGGGCACAGCCAGAATCAAACAGATGACGGTTTCTTTGATGGTGGCTCCAAGCCTCTCTCAGCCCAGTAGATGTTGAAAGGTCTCAGGAGTTTTTTTTCTTTGTGGCACTGTGCTATCACTCTGTCTCCCATAGTCCCTCCTCTGTTGGCTTTGAGCTCCTCTTATTTCAACCCTAAAGGAATTGACTGCTGTCTTCACATTTATCCTTAATGAAAGGTTGCTTCCAAGCTCTTCAGGGAACAAAAAACCTCTGGACTGCAGGGCTGCAGTGCTCTGCTCAGACCTGTTGCTGCACAGCCCTACGTTGGCTTTTCCCTGCTCTCAGCTGGCTGAAGTCAGCTGTGGCCAAGGGAGACATAGGTCCACATTAACTGTCCCAGGCCTATATGTCCTACCGAGGGGCTGAGGATGCCTCTCAAATCTTTACAGGCTGGAGCAGGCTCCAGGCTGCCCCAAGCATGGGCAGAGGATCAGGGTCTGTCTGCATATGGGTCATGTAGATGTTCTCAGCTATGACAAAAAGCAAGTGATTTTGCAAACAACTTGTTAAGAGAATTTCTTGAGCAGCAGCATCTTTTTTGTTTTCACTAAATGGAGTTATTTGCTGGCAATTATTTCATACCGGAATAGCTGGAGACTGTAGAGTTGTATTCGCATTTTTGTTCAAGTGCCTGCACATGTACTGCACACTGTGTTCCTTGTGAGGCAGTCATTTATTGTCCAGAAAGCTTTACTTTCCACATCCAAGCACTAAAGCAGGAACCTCACAGGCTGACCTAGGTTTGGAAAACAAAAACTGAATGGCCATGCTGATGTAGAGCCAAACTTTATTATTATTAAATTATTATATTAAGCAAACAAGCCCTAAACCTTCCCTAAAGTGGTTGTTTCTTTCCTCTTCTCTATGGCTTTCCCATAAGATTGCATGCCAGTCAGACTGAAATCTGCTCTTAGTTCAGCACTAGAAAGTTGCTCCAGCGGTCCCTGAAGGATAATCCCTCCTCACATGTCTGAAGGTGGATCTACCATCCAGCATCTCACTGGGCCACTCGAGTCTGGTCAGGAATCAGGTGTAAGTCACATTCCAGTTACTCCCTGACATTATCTTTATTAAGTGGTCCTTTACAAACCTGACACTGAGCTCATGGTTTGAGCAGGTACTGAGCATGGATTTCACTGAAGCTCCACACAAAGTGCTGGTTCTACTCTACTCTACTCTACTCTACTCTACTCTACTCTACTCCTACTCATTTTCTAGGAAACCCACAGTAGAAAAGTCTCCTAAAGACTGTGGTTATGTTGGGTTTTTTTTTTTCTTTTAGCTAGCACGGAAAATGCAGTGTAATTTACATCAAGTAGCATTTAGTGGTAGCAGCCAGCGCCACTTTTAAAGGCGGCAAGAAATGACCCAGAAAGAAGGTCTTCAACTAGGGCTTGTGCAAGAGACTCTTCCACAGACTGTGATACAGATTTGAGACCAGCAAGACACTGACAAGCTGGAAAGCAAAAATTCAGAGTGTGGTGGAAAGATTAAATCAAGAGCAAAATTCCAGCAAAAAGTCTTGCTTTTATAAGCAAACGGGAGCAGTGGTTGCAGCATGTGTTGAGAATGGAAGCATTGCTCACTTTGGTTTGGTTTTGATTTGTTTTGAGGGGAGGGTTTAGCAGAAATTTTCAGCTTGCTGCTAAAGCAATGCTTTCTCAGCCGAACCGGGTCCACAAATCTTTTTTAGATTCACCTCTTTTGAAGAAAGGGAGTGGGGATTCCCTCCTCTGGTGTGGGAGTTTCCAAAGGCAATCCCCTACCCCTTGGTCACCAGCCGGCGGTGAACACGCCAGGCTGGAAGTCAGGACCGAGTATTTTTTTGGAAGGAA
Source organism: Antrostomus carolinensis (assembly GCF_000700745.2). NCBI lineage: Eukaryota > Metazoa > Chordata > Aves > Caprimulgiformes > Caprimulgidae > Antrostomus > Antrostomus carolinensis. The sequence continues at coordinate 143,689 of NW_010332080.1, forward strand.
CCAGCTCCTAACCTGAGCTTCCACATCCAGAAATAAACATTTATATTGATCAGTATCCAAAGCAGATTCCTACAACATCAAATCAGAGCCTTCCAGCTCGTTGGCCGGACAAAGTGCGGCATTTACAACTCCCCAGTGAAACACGGAGAGGGACTGTCTCATCTGAGCAGCATCACATCACACAGTCCAGCAGGGTGGTGGTGTGACCAGTGAGAGCAGAGGTACTCATTTTCCAGGAGGATAACATTAAAACCCATCAACTAAACCACAGCAACTTCAACCTCCAGCTTTTCCTCCCCCCCTCTCTCTGCAGCTCCCATATTCCTGAGGTTTAACAGAAGTTTTAGATGAGGGTTGGTTTCAGTGTTGCTCTTTGGGTTTAGGTTTTTTCTGGGGGGAGCCCACAGCAGGACAACTTTGGGGGAAGCTAAGATATCTGGCAGGTCGCAGGGCACAATAACCCTCCCTGCCCCATGCATGGCTGCTGTCTGGACTGGCAGGGACACAGTGGAGCAGACTAAACGGGATTTAATCCAATCTTTAGTCAGTGGTTCACTGAACAAAGACCTGACTGTGCCTGGCCTGGCCCTCCTTCAGCAGAGAGCCTCCGGGACAGCCAGCCTGGACTAAACAAAATTTGCCAGTCTGGCACTGGTTGAAGTTCAAAGCCCCACGAAGGCCAGGAGCAGCGGGCAGGGTTGCTTTGCTGTAGTGGGGCTGTAGAGCAAATGCTGCGGGACCTCTGCCATTGAGCCTGGCTTCCCTGTTGTAGGTGCTTCACACCAGAAAATATTAATTCTGTAGGAATAATTTCCTCCCTCCTAAACACGTTTGACCAGCCAAAAATGCAGCAAGTAGCTCGCAGCTTAGTGCAGGTTATTCCCAGCATAAAGATGTTACCCATCATCTATCAATGCCTCAACCCACTTGTTTTCACTGCCTTCAGTCTGCCTTACCTGTGACTATCCTAAAAGTAACCCGGGGTTTTACCAGTTTTTAGATTTGCTTTTACTTTATTTTTTGAAACACCTGCGATTTCTGACAGCTCGCAGGGTTGGCTGAGCAGCTGCAGCCCCTTCTTGTGGGGTGACTGGTTGCAGTGCGTCTCCCCACACCCAGTGTGTCTCCCAGCACTGTCCCTAACAGGGGACAGAGCAGCACCAGCTGCACCTGGAGGACACCTCTACATTTCTCCCACTTTTCCCACCAAGAGAATAGTATTTTTCCTACCCAGAAGTGCTGATCCCACCTTCTGTGCCCCTGGGCACAAACAGAACAAAACGTGATGGGACACAAAGCAGCCAGGCTGTGGACTTCACACACATCGTTTGCTATCAGTTGCAAGTTCCTTCTCTGTGAGCTGAGGATAGTGCTGGGAGCAGGAGGAGAAAGGAGGCCATGCACCCATGATATGGCCACTGAGATATTTGGGGCAGTCCTGGTTTTCCCGTCTCCCTGGTGCAGGCTGCGATAAGGCTGGCTTTCCAATCTCTCCTTCTGGATGTGGTGCCCTGAAGGAGTGTTTCCATGGGCCAGAGCAGACTTCTGCACAGAGCTTGCTTGTACTTACAAGGTAGCAGAGCAAATAAACTCTGTTGGTACAAAGCTACGCCTGTAAATTTTTCCTCTCTTTCAGCTTTTTCTTCTCGTCCTGCTTTTTTTCCTCCTCCTTTCTATGAATGCATTGTTGCTGCCTTGCAGCAAGCTAGCCAAAAGGGTCCTCCGCAGCCAGGCCTTTTCTACCCAAAATCTGAGGTTCAGCACTCACTACCAGCTGGTAGCCAACATCATTTCAACACACATGCTCTTGGTAGAAAAGACTAATCAGTGGAGTAGAAGTACACATTTCCTTCCCTGCTAATCAGAGCAGTTTTATCCTGGGCATGTATCTTAGCCTCATGCTACAGAATATATGAAATTTCAGACAGTAGCTAGCCCCTGTTTAAACGTCGTGCCACGCCACAACTTCATTACAAGCAACCAAACTGAATCCTGAATCCTCCCCACCCAGGCTGCATCACATGTGAGCCTCGTTAAGAGCATTTAAGCAGTCATTCAGTCACGAGAGAAAATAAAACTAAGTGAATGGCAACAACCACAGTGGGGAGAATTATGCACGCTAATAATGGTGTCAGCACTTGCTGCTGGAGCACTATTAATGTGCAAGAGCGTTGTCTGTGCTCGATTAGAGGGTAATCCCGTCCCAGCCAGGGGTCTCGGCTGGTGCTGGTGGCAATGCGTTTTCTGGGGCCCAGATGTGTTGGCCTGGGGCTTCACTGCAGGACCCCCTCCCTCTTCAGCCCTCCACCAAGCTGGGGGAAGAAGGAACAGGGAGCAGTGGAGGGGGACATTTTGGTGTTGGCTTCAAGAGTTAGCAGATCCCATTCAATTCCTGTTTGGTATCCTCTGTGACTTGTGCTGTGCTCAGGAGTGGATTGCATTGAGCTGGCCGTGTCTTTGCAGAGCACATGGTCATAGTGACGGAGGGGACCTCAGCTCCTCTGAAGACTTCCCCCCAGGAGGCTGGTGGCAAGCTGGTGGTCACCAACAGGGTCCTCCTCACTGCAGTTGAGCAGCAGGGCTGCCTGTGAGGGCTGGGTCCTGGAGGCTCTGAGCTGTGCAGCCACATGTCTGTGAACATTAATTCTGCAGGCATTGCTCTTTGTCCTCACCTAGCTCTCTAAATCTTGTCCAGAGGGTAGATGATGTCTGGTCTGAATAAATACGCTGGAGAGGCTGAGTTTCCTGCCTCCTTCTCCCCGTCCTAGCACATCTGTGCCGGAAGAAACCTAATTTAAGCCCTGTGTCTCTGGCACAAACAAACGGGAGCCCCAAGCCCTTGGAAAGA